>NW_027431614.1:0-19938 GCF_044706935.1 Curcuma longa
AAAGAAACTGGGTGACAGTTTAGTTGTAGCAGCTGCAACTTTAGATAGCTGCTACAATATAAATGCTAATTTTTAAATTTTGAAAGGCCTTAACTTTTGACTAAAATTGAACTCCAATGCACAATATATCAAATCGAAGCTCGTTCAGAGATCTCGATTTGATATATTGTGCGTTCCATAGTTCAACCTGAGTCAAAAGTTATAGCCTCTTAAAGTTTGGGATTTAATATTCACATTGTAGCAGCTACGAAACCGTAGCTACTACAATTGTGTGGCAGCTCAATTATAACAACTACGGTTTCGTAGTTATTACATGATTGAAATGTTAAATCCTAAACTTTGAAAGACTATAACTTTTTACTCAGGTTGAACTACGAGATGAACAATATATCCAATTGAAGCTCTCTGACTCGAGTCAAAAGTTATAATTTCTCAAAGTTTAAGATTTAGCCTACGTTGTAACAGCTACGAAACTATAGCTGTTACAATTGTGTAGTAGCTACAAAACCGTAGCTGCTACAACTGCATAGTAACTCAGTTGTAGCAAATCGATTTTGTAACTACTATAACATGAATGTTAAATTTTAAACTTTGAAAGGTCTTAACTTTTGACTAGGGTTGAACCACGAGACGCACAACATATCAAATCGAAGCTCGTTTAAAGATCTCTATTGATTGTGTGTGTTCCGTGGTTCAACCCAAGTCAAAAGTTATGCATCTCAAAGTTTAGGGTTTAATATTAGCTCTCTACAACGTGAATGTTAAATGCTAAACTTTGAGAGGCTATAACTTTTGACACGGGTTAAACCATGAGACGTCCAATCTATTCAATAGAAGATCTCTGAAGAAGCTTCGATTTGATATATGTAATTAGGATGATTCATTGAAGTTAAAAGTTAAGGTCTCTTAAAGTTAAGATTTAACATTCATGTTGTAGGTAAAGGGCGGCGAGTTTGTTAGTTAACTGCATAGCCGATTCAAGGAAATCTTAAACGACATTTATGTACTAGGTGGACAAGTTGATAATCACAACTTAATTAGATACGCCCTAAAAGCTTTTCCAAAAACAACCCTATGAGCGTCAATGGTGGATACCTATAAAGTATCTAAAGACCTGCCCAAAATTATTAGATGAATTTTTCTATAATTTTGAACTGCATGAACAGACCAATCTAAACCAAAAGGAAAAGACGATAGAAACCTAAGCTTAAGCTTAAATTCAAGCCTAAGGAAGAAATCGAATCCGGATCATCGATTAATGAAGATGACCTACTTCAAAAGTCGCGAATTTGGTCAAACGGATGATCCGACGAAAGAGATTCTCTAAGAAGTTTGTGAGAAATGATTTAGCCAATGTTCGATGTTTTGAATGCAACAATAAAAGACACTTCAAAACAGATTGTCCACTTCTAAATGATAATGAGGACAACAAAGATAGAAAGAAAAAGAAAAAGACACTCAAGACAACCTGGGACGAGTCCTCCTCCGAATCTGAGTTAGACTCAGATCAAGTTAACCTATTAACCTTAGTAGTCACTCAAAAAGCATAAAAATCTGAATTTGACTCTGACCTTGAATTAGCCTCTGAGTCTAGTCAAAGTGGTTACTCAGATGAGTCGACCAGTAAGGAAACAAACTCAATTACCGAAAAATTTTATCTCACTGTATCATACTTAACTTTAACTAAGTACAAATCATAAGTCAAATATTTACTTAAAGAAGTCATAGACCTCAAGGAAAAGACTGCTTCTAACTCATTAAGTAAAGTTAGTCAAGTTGGAACCTCAACTCAAGTCTTAAAACTTAAGGAAGAGAATTCTAACTTGAAAAACCAAGTTAATAAGCTTGAGTCAGCACTAAGTAAGTTCACATCTGGGTCCAAACATTTGAATATGATGCTTGATACTAGACGCACTGCTTACAATAAGACTAGACTTGGATATAGCTCAAATCAAAATCATGTCTCTTACTTATCCTTAGTTAACCGAAATATTAAAAGTAAGATGACTTGGGTTCCAAAGTCATACCTAGTTAACCAAGTAGGAAATCAAAATTTTTAGGTATCTAAACAATATATTTATATAATTAATACTAATGTTTGCAATTTTAACTCAAATAGTAAACTAAAGTGTGTTTGACCTCCCAAGTAGGGGAGCTAATTTTTTAGTTATTAGACAAGGAATGATTTCAAAACTTTTAATATCTTTGAAAAATATTTATTGTATACTTAGTCCAGGTATTAATTTTAGAATGCATGCACCTATAGATTTATGTAGTTAGCATTTCATAAAGTACCTTAAGTATAATTTATTTGTGTATTGAGAAACATAGAAAGATGTGAGATACATATTGTAAGAGTCTGAACTCCAAATGCTTATATCAGTGTATCAATATGAATCTGCACTAAAAACATAAATACTGATCAAATTAAGCAAATCCCCAGATTGACAGTAAATATTTCATAAATATGAAGCTGAAAACTTTTACTTGACTTGACCAACAAGTTGAAGGATTCTATAATTTTGATAGATAGTCTGAAATAAAGTTGGACATTATTGGTTATAAATATTCGTTATTTTTTATAGACTTTTTCTAGAATAAGCCCTATAACTCTAACTATAAATAGGGTTTTATATCGTGTAATTGGAATAAGATTCTTTTGCTATTTTGGATAACATGGTATCAGAGCGATTAGGTTAGGTTTTCGCGCCGACTTTTCCTCACGCTCGCCTTCGCCTTCGCCTGGTGCGTTCGCTTCTTTTGCTTTCCCGTTTTTCGGCTTTGTTTCCTCTGCCGCTTCGATTGGCCCCACAACTGCTGCAGAGGCGAACACGATCGCGCGCCCCGTTCTCTGCTTCTTCCCCGCAAGCCCGATGCCGCGATACCTCCACGCGATCGAGCGTCCACGACGGAAAATTAGGGTTGATCAGGCCTTTTTAAAGGGCTGATCGGCTGCGCTGTTCGTCTTCCCCACATAAGCGCCGCTGTCTAGCCCCCTTCGCGTGAGGTCGGTGCCGGATAGCGCCGCTGTCAGCCCCCATCGCGTGAGATCTGTGCCGGATTTGAGGGTTGTCATCACTGATCGCTGGCCGTCGTGCGTGGAGAAGGAAGAAGCTGTCGCGCCTCTCTGTTCTTCTTCTCAAGTGCTCACCGAACCTCCTGTTTCCCATCTGCGCAACCAGGACGCTAGATTCCACCAGAAAGCTCACCGAAGCTCCTGATTTTGCAGCAACCATGACACTAGATCCGTCCAACATGCCTTCATCCGGATCTCATCACAGCAAGCTTCACAACATCCCCTCCACATCAAACCTTTGATCTGTGAGTTCTTGGGATTTCCCAACTTCATTTTGATCTGGACAGGTTCATTATTTATCCGGACAACTCCTTCGAATTTGGAATTCTACTTCGTCACACAGCATGAAGGTAAATTTCTTTCTCTGTGAGTTTGGTCAATCTTTGGTCGGCTGCTTCAGCTGCCGGAACACCTTCATCGGGCTCGGAAAGTTCCACCTCCGCCCCGGCTTCCTCTTCGCATCCTCTTCCGGAACGCCCCAGCCGCGCATGGAAGAACGCCCCACCGCCACCGTCCTGGATCGGAACATACCTGGCGGCGGCGGATCCTTCTTGCCCTCTTCAGCCGACCTTGAGAACGGCCAGAAGAAGGTCCATCCCCTTCCTCCGCCCCGCGCCCTCGAGGTAGGTGATGGATCGTCGCCCTCCGCCGCAACGGCCGCCACTGATCGCGACCGGACGAGAGGGATCCCGACCGATCGGGACCGCTGAAAGGCCGGCTCTCTGGCGATGAGCCGGGAGACGGTCCCCACCTGCCCCAAACCTGCGTCTTCTCCGGAAATCCATCGGCAAGATCTGGAGGATCCAGAGGAGGAGGAAGCGGAGGAGGAAGGGGAGGCGAGCAGCCGCACGGGCGGAGGCTCGCGCAGTCAGGGCAGAGGCGCAGGAGGCGATCTCGGAGGCAAGCAGCGCAGACTCCGCCGGGAGACTGCATCGGGTGTTTCCAGCATCTCCACCCACTCTTGTCCTCCTCCTCCTCCACCACCACCACCACCGCCTTCCCCTTCTTCTCCGCCGGCTCGATCTTTATAACTTCCTCCTCAGCGTCCTCATCCGCCCTCCACCACGGCAACGCCTCCACCGGAGCGGATCCCCGATCGCCTCTCATCCTCCCTCGGCTCCGCTCCGCTACCAGATGGCCCAGATCCACTTCCTCACTCGACGGCTAAGTTTCTGGTAAGCAGTTGAACCAGTATTCATACACACAGGAGGAAGGTGGGACGCAGAAACAAAATGCCCTCGATCTTGAGACTATTCACGATTATGCCATCATGGAAACATCAGCTCAGGCTTCCGGGGCCGCGCCTGTTTCCATCGCTCCGTGTTCTCTGGCGGCGTGGGCCAACGTCGGCTGGGCGCGATGCGGCGATGGCCCACCAATCGGACGGACAAGATTGCCTTATACGATGACGAAGGCGAAATGATGAGCACGCGAGCGTACGAGACGTACGCGGACGGTGTTGACGTAGCTGACCACGCCACGCACTGTTTGCCAAGTCCTCCACGCCATCTTTGCCACGTATTAAAAAAAGGTGCGTCTAAAAGTATTTTATTTTCTTATTATTATTATTATTTCCTTTAAATTCTGTGGAAGTATGATATCGAGTCACTCCTTAATTAGTTCGATCGTTATCACAAGTATAAAACAAACTAAATACTAAACTACAAATCGCACCTTTCTCAGAATTTTTTTTACCAAAAATAATAATAATAATAATAATTTTTATGCTCTTTTGAACAAATTCCTACTACGTCTTTCCAAATTCAACATCCTCTTTTAAGGTCAAAGTAATAAATCCAAAATCAATCTGAAACGGCGCTGAAGTCTAAAAAGTTCATCTTGAACCCGTAAAAAAGTAGCATACATGTTCTCACTATATTCAACAGATATGTTTACTTTTTGACCGTAAATAAAAAGGCCTTTTGATTCAATCAATCCCAATTCAATGAGAATTACGCATGCATGGACTGGCTGTAATTCCTCCTCCGAGCTCTTAATATAACCAAGCTCAACTAGCTTGGCTGAAACATTATTCAAACAAACTAGAGACAATTATATTATTCATGGCTCGTGCCGTTTGGTAGTCAAATCTTTGCATCACATGATGCCTTGAGCCTTAATTAACTACTCATTATTAATAATTGAATTGGCGCATCAAATGTGTTGGCGCACGTGAATGCCATGTGATGCAATTCAACAGCGAAGTTTAGTAGTTAACCAATAATAGAATTATTATTAAGATACTAAAAATATCATGCCTTAAATGGATTTTAGTAAAAAATAGTATTATTTGAGAAAAATGTTTAAGTAAATCCATCCTTTATGCAAAATTACTATCTATCTCGCTTATAGTAAAAAAGAAATTTGCAAAGGGTGTTTTTATAATACACTAAAACTTTAAAAATAAATAAATAAAAGGGTGGTGAAACTTTAGCTGACTCAAAAGGACTATGAGCCGTCACCTTATACGTGTATTTTTGTGCATATCAGAGGAGGAACAGACCTGTAGATACGTCACCATGTGCCAGATAACGTGGCTATCCGGGCATTCAATTGCAGTGCGTGCAGAACGGCACAGCAAAAGCGTGACGAACGTGAACGGGTGTGCAGCGAGAAGAGTGAACAGATCGCCACTCGAGACAATTTGACAAATTTTAAAAGTTTGTAGTATTATGGATTTTTTTTAAAAAATATAAAAACAAAATAGAGTGGAAAATGAAAGTAAAATTGAGGAGGTTGATGCAATAATTCAGCATAAATATGCAAATAAATAATTTAGGAGAAAGCATTGAGAATTGTTTTTTTTTAATAGAAAATGGTTGGTTTGAGAATTGGGGTGGAGATATTGTTGGCTACCATCCTGTTGTCCTCGACCGTTGAAACGGAATGAGTAATGATTGCTCTGTATAAACAAAGAATCCAAGTCTGGCCGAGTGCGAGGAAGTAATCTCAGAGTCGATCCAACCACTAAGAAGCCTAATAACAGTTAACGCGGTAAAATTCAACAAACACATTAGCCATAAATCATAATATAAAGGATCAATGCATGTAAACGTGTACGATGTGGGACTAAAAAGTTCATGCTTTTGATTTTTACCGAGAACTATTGAGGGAGAGTGAGAACTGCATAATGTTTATATTACGCGTCGTTGGACAAATAAAATAAAATTTTCAAAACCCTACTTTTTATTTTTTTCAGAGAAAATATAAATATTTTAAAGGCCTTTTTTTTTTATTTTTATCTAAATTTTAATATTAAAATAAATCAACAAAAAAGTAAAAAAATGATCGGTTTGAATTGGGCTGAATTTCAAAGACCTATCTTTATTATTAGTTTTTTCAAAGAAAATATAAATATTTTATAGGTTTATTTTATAAAAGTCAAAAGAATATTTTTTTTTATCAAATCATCAAAATAACATCTTATATTATTTTTTATTAAAAAATAAATATTTTATAGTTGTAATACATATAAAACTATAACGGTTACAATGTGTTAAATCTTAAATTTTAAGAGATCATAACGTTTCGATTCGAATTGAATCATAGGATACTCATTGAGAGATCTACAACTAATTATGGACTAAAACTTGTAACAATCCAATTTTAAATTCAAAAAATATCATTTAAATCCTTTAAAAAATTTTGAATAATTTTTATATTATAACAACTATAAAATCATAACTACTATAATTATATAACAACTATGAAATCATAATTATTATAATTATATAATAATTCAATTATAATATCTATAAAATCATAACTATTATAGTTATTATAATATATTCAATTCAGATGAGAGTTAGAATAATAATAAGAAAGAGAAAAAATCCTTTTTAATCTATCTTTTTTTAACTATGAAATCATAATTATATAATAACTTAATTATAATATCTATAAAATCATAACTATTATAGTTATTATAATATATTCAATTTAGATGGGAGGTAGAATAATAATAAGAAAGAGGGGGAAAACCCCTTTTTAGTCTGTCTTTTTTTAAGTCTAAATTCTCTCTTAAAATCATGTTAAAATAATTCATGATTAGTTTTAATTGGATTTAGAGGAATTATCCTTCCACCGTTGATTGGGGGGTTTTGAGTAATGACTGCTATCTGAAATCAACCTGGTCCACTGCCCAGAACCGATCGAATCGGGCCTTCGCACAATTCTTCAGCCCACTATCAACTTGGAACGATCAGGCGAGCAATTAATCCACCCTTTTTACTGTCCTTTTTTATAATCTAAATTCTCGCTTAAAATCATGTTAAAATAATTCATCAAAAAATGGTTAGTTTGAATTGTGTTGGATTTAGAGGAAATTGTGGGCCAACCATACACAGGCCCACAATTAAAAAAAAAATTTATTTAATAACTACCAAATCGTAATTAATATAATTATGTAATATTTATGAAATCATAATTATTATAATTATATAATAATTTAATTATAATATCTATAAAATTATAATTTTTATAACATATTGGATTTAGATGAGAGATAGAATGAATGAGAAAAAAACACCCTACTCTGTCCTTTTTTTTAAATCTAAATTCTCTCTTAAAACTATGTTAAAATAATTCATCAAAAAATGATTAATTTGAATTGGATTTAGTGGCATCCTATTCCAGTGCCCTCCTCTTTAAGAACCGATCGGACTTTGCACATTTCTTCCGGCCCACCATCAACTTGAAACGGGTAATCCACCCTTTTTATTTACTCCGTCCTTTGTTATAATCTAAATTCTCTCTTAAAATAATTCATCAAAAAATGATTAGTTTGAATTGGATTGAATTTAGCAGAAATTGTGAGCCAACCACAGACTTATTATAATTGAATTGTTACAATAATTTAATTATAATAGCTACTAAATCATAATTGCTATATTTATTACAATACGACCGATCTCATTTAGACGGGAGATAGAATGATAATTAAAAAAACCTTTTTATTATTTTTAATCTAAATTCTCTCTTAAAATCATGTTAAAATAATTCATGAAAAAATGGTTAGTTTGAATTGGGTTGGATTTAGAGGAAATTGTGGACCAATCACAGGCAGACCTGTTATCCTTCCACTGTTGATGGGGGGTGAGTAATGACTGCTCTGTGAAGCCAGCCTGATCCGGTACCCTCCTCTTTAAGAACCGATCGAATCGGGCCTTCGCACAATTCTTCCGGCCCACCATCAACTTGAAACGGGCAGGCGAGCAATCGCATAATTAACCCATGCCTTTAAATCCAACCATTTCATTCTGACCACTCATAGCCCCCGCTTAGGTTACAAGCTGACGCAACACAGCTCGGCGATGGAGATGCCCAAAAATGTTAATGTGAAGGGTCAATTGCTTGTCGAGTTACGCGATGTGGAACTAAAAGACCAAACTTTTGATTTGTTTGGTACAAAAATATATATATATAAAGAGCAAGCTAAAATGACGACGTGGGACTAAAATGTTCATGCTTTTGATTTCTACCGAGAGACGAGAGACGGAGAGTGAGAACTGCATAATGTTTATATTACGCGTCGTTGGACAAATAAAATAAAAATTTTCAAACCCCTATTTTTTTTCAGAGAAATATAAATATTTTAAAGGCCTTTAAATAAATCAACAAAAAAAGTAAAAAAAAAAAAAGATCGGTTTGAATTTGGCTGGATTTCAAAGAGGTCTATCTTTATTATTAGTTTTTTCAAAGAAAACATAAATATTTTAAAGGCTTTTTTATATAAAAAGAACATTCTTTTTTACCGAATCATTAAAATGACGCCTTATATTAAATTTTTTTATTCCGATATAATTATCTTTCAATATTAATTTCATTATTATTCTAAAATATATCTTTCGTTTAAATCTTGAATTGATTGGGTATATTATAACAACTATAAAATCATAATTATTATAATATAAAAAAATTAAAATAAATTATTTGAAACCTTCAAAAAAGATTTTAAATTGTATTTTTAAACTTGAAATCGAACGGTTATATATTCCACCTAATAATCATTTGTACTTGTAGATCTCTATACGAATTTTGATTTAATATATTATATATAGCATGATTCAATCCAAGTTAAAAAAAATATGATAATGTTTAACATTCACGTTATAATAATTATGAAATTGTAACTATTATACAATTGTAGTACATATAAAAACTACAATTTGAATGTTAAATCTTAAATTTTAAAAAATCATAAATTTTCAATTTGAATTGAATTACAAGATACATAATATATATATGATAAAAGTTTGTTAAGAGATTTATAACTAATTATGGGTTGAAATTATGTATAATATGTTATGGGAGATAGAATAATAATAAGAAAGAGAACAAAAGCACTAGGGTCACTCTGTCCTTTTTTTTTTTTTAAGATCTAAATTCTCTCTTATGTGAAAATAATTCATCAAAAAAATGGTTAGTTTGAATTGGGCTGGATTTAGAGGATATTATGGGCCAACCATACACAGGCCTGTTATCCTTCCACCGTTGATGGGGGGTGAGTAATGACTGCTCTGTGAAGCCAGCCTGATCCGATGCCCTCCTCTCTAAGGACCGATCGAATTGAGCCTTCGCACAATCCTTCCGGCCCACCATCAACTTGGAACGGACAGGCGAGCAATTGCATGATTAACCCACGCCTCTAAATCCAACCAATTCATTCCAACCACTTATAGCCCCCGCTTGGGTTACAAGCTAGCGCAACACAGCTCAGCGATAGTGCTGCCCAAAAATGTTAATGTAAAGGATCGATTCCACCTCGAGTTCCGTGATGTGGGACTAAAAGACCAAACTTTTGATTTGTTTGATACAAACTATATATATAAAGAGCAAGCTAAAATGGCGACCATAATCAAAATAAAGATTAAAAAAAAGACAGATGCTCCATTTTCAAAAAAATATTAAAAAGGTGCAGTGCTTATGATTCTAGTTGAACTTTGGACACCATTAAATGACAAATTTATGATGATCAAAATAAATTAAAAAATATAGATAAACTTAGAGAACCAATATATCATAGTAATTTGATATGACCCCAAATCTCTAGTCATCTACATTTTTGAGTAAAATTATTTAATTGGTCAGTGGCTAATTGTTGGTCATGTATATCATGTATTACCTCATAAATAACAACTCATTTATTTATTTAAAAAATATCTTTCTCATAAATGCACAAATATGCAAAATGAATTCAAAGAGTGACTTTTTGAAGAAGAAAAAAATGGAAATAAATGTGCCTTTTGGTAAATTTATAAATAGAATTCATCATTCGCATATTCCAAAACTTTAAATACCTCCTTTACCAAATGCTCCTCAACCTTCTCATTTAGTTAAGAATGTGCTTATAGATCTTCTACAAAGGAGTTAGTATACAGTCTGATGTGGTAAGATTGACAATATTCACATGACACGTAGAAATCAAAAGTCAAGAGTAGTCCGATCAAGATAAGATCCAAGTTAAGACCCTTCAAGGCACATGCAAGACAAGTCAACCTCATGTATAACTCAGATCCAACGTAGTGGGGATGCTACCACTCGACGGTCGACTCTAAGATCCTTATCAGTCGGCGACTGACTCCGAGATCCCTACCACTCTAACGCTCGACTTTGAGACCTTTACAACTCAACGTCTAACTCCGAGACTCCTACCACTCTACGATCGAATAGGGAGGACGAGACCAATCGAGAACATGGTGAATGTAGGCCGAGGCTATTAACGACAAATGAGGAAGACGTGGGATAACATGGGCCATGAAGTGAGGATGGCGTGTGAAGATGTGGCACGCCCTCAACTTGGATGTGGGGAACTACTGGTCATGGATGCCTATCTTTATTATCATTAGTTTTTACAAAGAAAATATAAATATTTTAAAGGTTTTTTTTAATTTTTGTCAAAATTTGCCCTTAAAATCATGTTAAAATAATTCGACAAAAAAGGTTTAAAAAAATGGTTAGTTTGAATTCGATTGGATTTGAAGGGAAATTGTGGGCCAACTACACACAGGCCTGTTATCCTTCCACCGTTGGTGGGGGGTGAGTAAGACTGCTCTGTGAAACCAGCCTGATCCAGTCCCCTCCTCTCTAAGAACCGACAGAATCGGGCCTTCGCACAATTCTTCCGGCCCACCATCAACTTGGAACGGGCAGGCGAGCAATCGCACAATTGATCCACGCCTTTAAATCCAATCAATTCATCCCGACCACTTAAAGCCTCCGCTTGGGTTACAAGCTGATGCAACACAGCTCGGCGATGGACAGGCCCATAAATGTTAATGTAAACAGGCAATTGCTTCTCAAGTTACGAGATGTGGGACTAAAAGACCATATATATATATATATAGAGAGAGAGAGAGAGCTAAAACGACGACGATAATCAAGCATGCAAAATGAATTCAAAGAGTGACTTTTTGAAGAAAAAAAATATGGAAAATAAATGTGGCTTTTAGTTACTTTAAAAATAGAATTCATCATTTAGAACAACTGCAATGGACGTGGCGTTATAACGCCCACGTCACTTTGGTGGTCGACCACTGGTCGACTACGTGGGACCACATGATAGTGGTCGACCACCTGATCGACTACCACCACATGTGGTCGATCAACTGATCGACCCCCGTGTAAAAATTCCGCACTACGTGGGACCCACCCACTATCCCAATTAACACGTTCAATGTTCTGAACGTGTTAAATATCTCTCTCCTCTCTCACTCTTCCACGTCCTTTCCTCTTTCTTCCACATCACCCTATTAACGTGCGATTAACGCGCGTTATGCTCTTACACATTCCAAGACTTTAAATACTTCCTTTACCAAACGCTCCTCGACATTCTCATTTAATTAAGAATGTGCTTACAGATCTTCGACAAAGAAGTAAGCATACAGCCGTCAACAAGATACGGTGCATTAATAAAACTCATCAATCATAACCAATGGATGGTGTTGAGATGGGTAGCCTGTTTTAATGCTATGCCATCGACAAAACTTATCACTTCAATCTTTGAAGTCCCTCTTTACGGTTAGTTGGTGAAAATAAAGTGCCCAATAAATGAATTAGATGCTTCTCAATTACCATAAAATAAGATAACCTTTGAGAGCAATTTCTCCTTTGTCCCTCTTTTCAAATCATGATTAATTGTAGAAGGGATATGCTCCTTTCCAAACTGCTCTCATGGAAGGACAAGATGATGATGACTCATAGCGTATTGGCTCAATTTATCAGTTGTTTAAGTAAACATTGTTTGTCGGCATAAGAAAATCCAAGCCATGAGTTGATCAGTGAATAATGAGTTCTATTTTGGTGACTGTTTATTATAAATTAAGTGGATGAAAGGTTAGTAGGTTAATATTTGTATTATAGAATTAGTGGTTAGTAGATGAAGAGTCAATGAATTATTAATCAATAATTAATATTAATGTAAAGAAATTAGTGGGTTAATCAATAGGTTATTTTAAGTTGTTAGCTTACAAATAGACTATTTGTTCGTCATTAAAAGCGGAGCAATTTATCTCCATGAATTCTCTATATTCGAGGTTTTGTGATTGACTGACTTTATACAGTTTTTCTAACCAGAGAAGGATTTTGGATGTCAGTCCCAGAAATAGCAAATTCGATCAACAAAATCTTTATCAAATAGCAGGTAATGGTTGTTTGCAAGAGCTGCAACTGATAGATAGGAAATGAGATATGATTCTTGCACAATGAGATGAAATTGTTAAGCATTGTACATGAAAACATAGTAAAGATGAACAGCAGATGAACACTTTTGGGCACTGGTGATGCATTTTTAGGAATTTAGAGAGATCAGCAAAGCTTTGGGAGCTTAGCTTAGCTTGATTTGATCAAGTCACAATTGGCATTCCTAATCTATCCAACCTGCCAGAACCAGGGTAAGCCTTGTTTGATAACTTGGCATGCAGAGAGGACGACCTGTGCGCCAGCAGCCCCGCCGGATTCCGGCGGTCTGGTCTCTGCTTCGGTGCGCTCTGCGATCGCACCTTAGCCCTTGACGACTCGGTGTTCGCCATGTAGTTGGGGTATCCCGAGTAGCCACTGAAAAGGCTTCCGGAGAAGTCACTTTGTGACGGAGTGAAGGCGCCTCTGCTCGAGCTCCCGGTCCTCGACGATGCAGGGTAGTAGCGGGGGCTCTCGCCATAGCCACCCGACTCGAAGGGGAACCTCAGATGGCCGAGAGATTGCTTCGTTTCGACGATATGTTGGGCTGCCGTGGATTCGACGGAGGGCGAGTCCGGCAATGTGAGGAAGCTGTGGCTGTTGGGGTCTGAGGTCAGGGTGGAGCAGGAGGAGTGGTGGTTGTGGCGGGCATTGCGCCTCTTCCGGTGGAATTGTGGCTTCCCTGGATCTACTTCCAAGATCTTGGCATTCTTCTCGTCGTCCATGGGAGCGCCATTGCCTGACCTCTTGGCACCGCCGGAACCCCGGCTGTCCCAGCAGCGCTCCTCCATCCACCGTTCCAACCAGTTCAATCCACCGGAGTTCACTCGATCCCCGACGGTCGAATCGGAAGTAGCTGGCCTTGATGAAGTCCTCTGCAAATGAGACAGAGCAATTTCACAAACCAGTATCAAATATCAAACAACTGTAAGCAAGCAGAGAGAGGGGCGGGCAGCTAGAGAGCTCACGACATGGCAGCTGGGGGCATTCTCGAACCTCACCCGCTCCGATCGGAGGACGCGGCACGCCCGGGCCTTGGCTTGGACCCTCACCAGGGCCTGCATGCACCGCAGGGTCTCCGCCGCTTGCTTCCTGACGATGTTGCCTCTGACCAGCGCCTGTAGCTTCACGAGCCCTCTCAGCGCTTTCAATGCCCTCCTTGCCTTCCACAACACCAACATTACGGAGTTACAAACACAGTATTCGTCTCGACAACTAGTTATGGAACAAGAAGAAAGCAGATCGCTCTGCACAAGAAACAAGATCAAGGTCGTGCAGGGCCACTGTAGCTCGAGGAAATTGTGGTCCAAGAGATCCATGGGCGCAGTGTAGGGTAGTAACCGCTGCGGTACGATTGGACACGAGAAAGAAGAAATGCCAAAGAGAAGGAGGATACAAACAAAATATAGCATTAAAAAGAAGGAAGGTACAAGGCCGTGAGCAGAGAGGGCAACGATGGAGGTCTTCGTTCAAGGCAGGAAGGGGGACAGCCGATAGCGACGGCAGAGGAGATGCAGCAAATTTGAGGTGACCGGATCGTATTCCGAATGGACACTCCGCCCAAGGGGGATGAGAAGCTCACTCACCGAGGCTTTATCCACCGGATCAAGCGACTTAGTGGAAGACAACTACTCGATTGAGGACTGGCCATGGTGAAAGATTACAGATTCCAGCTTTGCGAACAAGAAGACTAATTTGTTCTAATTTTGAGTAACTATTAGAGCTCCAAAACTTCAATTTTTGACTGCGATTTCAAGATTTTCACTTGTCGCCTGAATTTGATCTGGAATTGGGGAAGAGGAGGAAGTGAGACTAACCAAGTAGCCACGGAAAGCGGCCTGGATCTTGATCGCCGCGGTTTCCTCCAGCTTAACGGCTGCCGCAGAGGAAGACACTACGGGGGCCCTTCCGGCGCTGGTCAGGCGGACGACGGCCGCCGCAGCCTGCGCAGCAGCCACGGCGGCCTCCGCCACCGCGGCGGTGGCCGCCGCGACGGCAATCGCGCGCTTGCTCTGCTTCTCCTCGTCGTCCTCCCCCGCCGCCGACCCGGCGAAAGCCTCCCGGTACGACCCCTTCCGTTCCTCCACGGCCGCCGCCTGCTCTCCCCTCCACCGCTGCTGTTCCTTCTCCCGGAGCGGCATCCCGCAGCCCCAGCTCCGCTTCTCCCCGGCCCGGAAAGCCCCCTCCGTAGCAAGCTTCTTCCCTCCGAAGAGACCTCGGAGCCACCGCGTGGCCCTCCCCATCGACACGGCCACCCCACTCCACCGCGACCGCCTGGCCTTCCCCACGTTAAATAGCGAGACCGTTTCCTTTTGCTTATATAGTGCTATTTTTAGCAAATAAAGATAAAGAAGCCAAAAGAAGAGAAGAGCGGGAAACAAAATCCAAAATGGAGCAAACCAACGACACTACACAAGTGAGAACTAGCGGGAAGAGAAGAAGAAGAAGAAGAAGAAGAAGTTGTGAAGAGAAAGTAGAATCACTCAATACTCCTCAAGTTCAGCAACAATGGGGACGATGCAGCTTTGGGTTTTATCCGATCTGAGCCTGCAGACAACCATAATTCAGAAATGCATACAATCTTTTTGTAGCAAGAATATCCCGCGTGATGCTTCTGATACTAAGGACCCAACCGCAATAACACAAAGAATAGCTAAAAGAAACTGCTTTGAAAGAACAGAGAGTGGGCACTGTGGACTCTATCTTCTTCATTCACACATTTGTCAAATGTTTTGATGTCTGACAAACAGAAAGAGCCAAGCAACAAAGAAGAAAAGCACCTGCACTTTGAAGGTTTCTCCTGTCGGAAGGGCAAGGTAAAAGGACCAAAATCTAAGTCAGGAAAGTAAACCATGTCATACCACTTACTCACTTTGAGTTGATCTTGTTGAAAATGATGATGGATGTTGCAGACACAGTAAAAGATTGTACACCAGTTCCAGCACCACAAGAAACATCTTTACATTGAGCAGGTATATGCTGTTTTTCATGCTGGAGATAAGAGTTTCAAAGTTGGAAATTTTGTTAATTATATAAATGTTAAAAATAAATAAGTTGTTTTTTTAATAGATTGAGCTTTTAGAACTTTAACATGGAATTAAAGCACCAAATCCTCTCAAATTAACCATACCTGTAGAAAAATTGTTTCCTGAACTCATATGTTAGTTTTGGGCAGCTTTGTTTCAGTCAGGGCCTTCAAGCTCATTGCACATGGTCAACCCCACCAAGCCCAGTCTGATCTAAGTTTCACTAATGAAACGCAAAGGTGTTAGAAAAGTGAACGAAAAAATTGAATGAATGATTCCTTATTGAGAGTTTTAGACAATATGACTTTTTTATATTTGTTCCGCTTGGATACTGTAGACGATCAAACTATCAGTCAATGAGATGCCACCTCAACCTTCACTGATCCCGCCGACGAACGAACTTGAGAAGAAAAAATTGAGCGAAAGGGTTAGCGAGGTGCCGGGGTTCCCAACAGGCCACTCCGACACTCAAATCAACAAAGAGAAATAGAGAATAAACAGTACTCGAAGTGTATGAAATTCGAGAGAGCTTTTTCATACCTGTAGAGGAGTTTATATACTCACTGAAAGAGACATTCTTGCTGATATGGGAGCAGGCGTGGTGGTATCTGAGGGGACAGGTTCTGTGCATTGCTGACAAGTGAGCTGATAGGGCTGCATCTAGCTAGGGGGCAAGTGTCTGCAAACCTCGTAGTTGCCCTACGATTTAGTCGTGCAAATATTTTTGTCTTTTAGTCAAGAATGGAGACCCAGTAGGATCTAGAGGACCAGGTCTGACAACTTAGTAACTACTTTTATCCTGTGGTAGGACTTGCACGCTTGATTATCCTGCCGCTCAGTTGTCTTTTAGTGGAGAGGTACTAGCGAAGGGCTAAGCCGGAGTTGAATAAAGTGATCGGGCTCGTTGAGGCAGAGCCGATCGAGGCCGAGAAGGAGACTGAGCGACCAAGCTGGCCGAGGCCGAGAGCAGGACTGAGCGCCCGAGCTGGCCAAGGCCGAGGGCAGGACTGAGCGGTTGAACTGGCTAAGGCTGAGAAGAAGACTGAATGGTTGAGTCGGTTGAACGTATGGCTAATTAACTGAGACTAAGTCGGGTGATCGAGTGGTCGAGTTAGTTGCTGAGTAGCCGGGATGAGTGAGTCAGGCGGCCGAGTGCCCGAGTCAGTTGTTGAGTGGTCGAGACGAGTGAGTCAGGCGGCCGAGTGGCCGAGTTAGTTGCTAAGTGGCTGAGACGAGTGAGTCAGGTGGTCGAATGGCCGAGTCATATGGTCGAGTTGGTCGAGAGCTTTCTAAGGCTAGGCCGAGTAAAATTGCTGTTGAGTCAATCAAATGTGGTTTGACCATTGACCTATTGACTTGTCAGGTCAGATCGATTATTGACCCATTTCGCCCCATCATGCCAATAAATAAAGACATGTTGTATCAATATTAAATCATAATTATAAAATATTATGAATTTGTATGAATAATAGGTTCTCTCGTCATAAGTTATAAAAAAATGATAAATCCAAGTTAGTCCATTTACTATCTCTGGGGTGATCGGTTCGGTCTCACGAAAGTTTCCTACCGGCCACCAGAATAAATCGGAAAAGTGCACGCAGCGGGCAATCCAGCATCCTTTAATTGCGCTTCCCATTTGGAGGAAAATTTTTGTAAATACGTCGTAGTTGGGGATCGAACCATAGGTATCTGGGTGACAACCTGGATGTCCTACCATAGACACTATTGCTCCGGGGACTCTCGCCATAAGTTACAGATGCTATAGATGATGGTTCTGCTATGATCCAAGAGATGAATTATTATCCTTAATCATCGATCGGTTGGTTGTAGTTTCTGTTTTCTTTTAATAGACCAGAAAGCAAACTTGAAAAAGTTAGTTGGTTGGCAGATAGGATTGAGTTTGAGTGTGGATGAAGCAGACTCCGAAGGGTAGCGAATCAGATGGGTCTGTCTTAACAAAAAGTAACACAAAGGCCTTCTACATAAAGTTGAAAAGCATGAATAGAGGATGTGTGTGGTGAATGATTATAGGTGGAGAAGAGAAGAGAGTTCGTACTTCTAGTGGCCTGGGAAAGGTACCAGCTTTCTAAATAATTGGATAACTGTTAGGTGATCGAAATTTAGATCCTACATATTTTTCAGAAACCATGTGAACAAACTATTTATTGCAGATGCAGCAGCAGTTCTCCACTCAATAAACAGTCAGTCAAATCGATTCACCAAACTTCGTCCTCCAACTTTCTAAAATCACTTGTTTAATCACTCTCAGATCTCTCCGAACTTTGTACTCAGTTTAATCAATTATAAATTAGTCTCCATCACATGCATGGATTGTTCCTGTTCCTGGCTCATGTGCTTCACCTACTCTGTTATCTCCAGTCATGCATGGTCCCTTCCCTTCAATCATGCACTCTACTAAAAGATAATGAAAAGGAACTTTTATTGCTCGCGGTCCTATTTTTTGATAGTGAACGAAGTTACAACGTAAACTCGACGAGTAGCATGAAACAATTAGGATTCTCACAGTAAACCTCATCCAATCTTCCATCGTCATCTCTATCAGACTTGCTAAGTACGTGTACCTGCCCTACTCCAATAATGTTCAATTCAAAAAAAGAAAATCGCAGCAAAAATGCAAGAACAAATTAAGGTTACATGCATGATGATCTACGCTACTCTTGGTTTGGCTCCGGAGCTGTCCAGTAGGTCTTCACCGCCAGAAGGATCTTCTCCCTCTCGAGAGGGCCGTCTTCGTGATCGATGATCCGACTCTCCCATCTCATGCCGTCGGCGATACTTTTTACCTTCACTAAGATGTCGACGTCGTCTCTCATGATCACTGCGCCTTCAGGCCTTAAGATCCTGTCCATCTCCAACAAAATGTCTTCCATTTCACATCTGGATTGTAGCAGGATGAGTAACACCAATTTCAGTCGAGAACAGTAGAGAGCATTAAGCTTGATCTGATGATACCATACCTTTCCTTGTAAAGGCTGAACACTGAATCGGCATGGATAAGATCGTAAGTTCTTGGATACGTCGACATCGCTTGGCACCTGGAATGAATGGTCAATTACTTCGCGAATGAGTAGTGTGCTTTTTGAACTCTGATACTCACCAATCTTGATAGGTGCCGATCAGGCCGCGCTCGTAGATGGCTCCGAGGGTGTTGGCATCGGCAAGGGTTGGGACCGTGTTCATGACCCAAAGAGGATCGTCGACGAGAGCAGCAGCGAAGCCACCCAAGTAGGCATTCATGTCGAGCAAATTGCGGTATCGACCCCGCTGGCCTAATTGGCTGACCACTGACTTGTAGTACCCAACCCTCTTCTTCCATAGCTCGGTGTCTTGCAAGAACATTTCCGGCGTGATTCCTGGAAGACTTCCGGTTGCGATTCTCGGTGGCACGGTTGTCAGCCTCTCCGGCCACTTCCTGAGCCCTCCGCCGGCGATCTGGTCGACGTTGGCCACCTCGGGTAGAGGAGTTATGCAAGTTTCCATCTTGGTGTACCTTTCGCAATTGACGGCGACCTCGAGTTGAATAAATTGTGTAAAAAAAAAGATGGAATTTTGAAGGGTGAGAGGTGGAGAAGGGAGGAGTACCAGGCGGTGTCTGGATTGTTGGATTGGCAGAACTGAGGCGAGATCATGAACTTGCGATTGGATTTGCAGGCGAGGTGATTGATGGGCTTCTGCCAAATGGCGATGTCGCCTTTCTCTATGAGCTTGGTCCAGCAGAGGCTCGTGGCGACGGCTTCTATGGCGGATTGCTGGAGCTCAAGTCGTACTGCGTCCTGTTCCAGCCGCGCCAGTGCTTCTTCCAGTTGATTGGCGGGCCGGATAGGATCCAGTAGCCGCCGGGCCGGAGAATGCGATCGATCTCCATCAAGTAGTGCCCGTCTTTACGATCCAGGAATCGAAGTCAAGAAGATGAAGCAGAGAGGATGAGATGATGCAGTGGGAGAGTGAGTGGAGTACCGTAGAGCTGCCATGGAATGAGACACCGCGAGCAGTGGGCCATGTCGAAGGCCCTCGATGGGTAGGGGAGGCGGATGGAGGCGAGAACGCCGATGATGGCCGGAACCCCGCGCTCCAGCGCGAATTGGACCTGCGCCTCGTGCGAGTCCCGCGGCGCGAACGACATTGTTACAACGTTGCGGG
>NW_027431615.1:0-8083 GCF_044706935.1 Curcuma longa
AAATTTAGCTTTCTCTTCAAGAGAGCTAGCTACCGTAGGAGTAGGGGGTTGCTCCGTCCGTATCGCAAGGTCCATGTCCATGCATCCGAGAACTATCTGAATGTTCTCCTTCCAGTCCTTAAAGTTGGAACCATTAAGAACCGGTATTGAATTTAAGTTGGCAATATATTTGCAACATTAACTAAAAAGAGAACAGAAAAACTGTAAATAACATGCACACTACTTTAATTTTTCAATCTAGTTCAAAATAATTAGCAAACTCATCCAAGATATCTAATGCACCATTAATTTCAAGTCTTTGGACAGTAAAATTAACTGCTAGTAATATCCTTGTTGTAATAATCAAACACTAACAATAAAGCACAACAAATAACAAACCCTTCTTTGGATTGATTTGCTATTCTCATGTGAAATCCTTATAATTGTTACGTGTTTACTATCACAGGTAATTTATGTACTCCGGTCAACCATTGACCGTCCTTTGGGTCGATCAAATGATCACATGGAAATACACAATTACAAACATTCTAAATTCAAAATTAAACAAACCAAATTAGAGAGGTCACTTTGGCAACATCATAATTCAACTTATTTAATTTGAATAAAGAACTAAATGCTAATTAAAGAACAAGATTAAAAAAAAATTATTTTCCAATGTAAATAATAAATTTACACCTTAAGTCATACTATAATAATATCTCAATATTAATGGAACACATATAATCCATTTAAAATTTAAATATAAAATAAGTTAATTAAATTATTTTTATCCCCTACTCTTTCACTTTCCTAACGTAGCTTCTTTCGCCCTTTGCTTTGCTACGTCTTCACTCCAGCAAGAGAAAGCCCATTCAAGACCAATCCTCTTTCTGAACTTAAGTGGAAGAAAAACTTGGATAGAATAATTTAATTAAATTATTTTATTTAACTAACTAGATTTAATGGATTATCATGCATGTCTCTTGCAAGTTCTCTGATTTTTTTTTTATAACTTGATTAAAACAAAACACCACGTTTCCTTATCCTAACCTACTAGCGCTGCAGTTCCGCCCACGAGCGCTGCAGTTCGCCCGCCGCCGACTGATTTTTTTTAATTAACTTAATATTAAAAAAAACACCACAATAACTCAGCGCTTGGCGCTGCAGTTCTGCACGCCGTCGGTGCCGCCGGCGCTTGCCTCACTAGGCCGCCGTGATGCTCATATCTTGTCGATTTCTTGCCGGCACCGGCACAGCAGTTCCGACGATGCATCACGGAGTTTCTGCCGTGTTCGTCATCGACCAAAACGGCAGAGAAAACGGGGAAAAATAGAAATGAAATCGAAAATACAGTATGCGATTTAAAATAATGGAATTTCTTAAGAACTGAGACAAACCTGGCTCTGATACCAATTGTTGGTATTTTCCTTAATGTTGAGAAATCTCAACGCATGTATCGTCTATCCAATTCTTAAGAAACAACAAGAAGTAAATTCGGAAACGACCACTACAACAAAAATGACTTTCCGCAGCGCGTCATCCGCAGCGCACATCATAGGCGCGCCGTTAATAGTTGCTTTGACAGCGCGCCCAATAAAATGCGCTGCGGATAATATCATATTTTTATCAACCGCAGCGCGCAACAATAATATGCTGTTAAAAATACTTTTAACAGCGCACATTGTACGCCGTTAAAATTATTTTTGACAGCACATATTGTGCGCCGTTAAAAGTATTTTTAACAGCGTACAATGTGCGCTGTTAAAAATTTATATTGACAGCGTACAATGTGCGTTGTTAAAAATTTATATTTATGAATTAATAAAAATTTTACTTATATTTATAAAAATTTTATTTTCATTTACGTTTTATAAAATTATTTTAATTAAATATTTTATAAATATTTACGTTAATTATATATTTTATAAATAAATAAATAATTCATTATAAATTTTACATAATTATATTTTTATAAATTAATTAATAAATAACATTTAATTAACCCTAACTCTTCCACACCGTCCGCACCGCAGCACCACTATCAGCCTTATTCCGCACCGCAGCACCGCGTAAGAAGCATGAGGCACCGCTCGGCTCAAAAGGTCCGACGAAGAGATCCATGACCTGATCGAGCACGAGAAGCGGCGGCAGTCTCATGGCATCGAGCTAATCGCCTCCAAGAACTTCACTTCCTTCGCCGTTATTGAAGCCCTCGGCAGCGCCCTCACCAACAAGTACTCCGAGGGCATGTCCGGCAACCGCTACTACGGCGGGAACGAGCACATCGACGCGATTGAGAACCTCTGCCGCTCCCGCGCCCTCGCCGCCTATCGACTCGATCCTTCCAAGTGGGGCGTCAACGCCCAGCCCTACTCCGGCAGCCCCGCGAACTTCGCTGCCTACCTCGGCATACTCCAAGCAGACGTAGGTGTGCTTTTCATTTCATATAATGGACTCAAATCTAGTTCGTGATTACTCGATTGATTTCTTCTTCTGTGAGATGAGAAGTTTTTCTTTGGCATTGGAATGCAGGACCAAGGGGCTGATATAGAGATAATTGTCAATTCCTACTGCCAATGGCGATCGGCTTGCTTCTGGTATTTCACTATTTGTGGTTTGATATCTTGTTCTTCTGTTGATGTATTTGATGACTATAGTGTAGTGTAGCTTTATCCCCTTTTTTGCCCTGTGAAGAGTAGGGATTGTTGTGGTGGAACTGGGTGCTACTTATGGTTGATTGCATTCATTGTTACTATCATTATCAGAACATCTGCTTGCTACTTGCTTTAATCTGAGTAATAAACTAGTTTTTAGAAGTCTTTATTCAATTTGCTTCATCATTATATCAAAAAACAGTTATGCGGTAGTAGAAACGCTTCGCTTTCTCAATTTAATGACTCTAGTAGGAAAGCTCTAATCTTATACTTTGAGTCTATAGGTCTGTTCTTCTCTACTTCACCTAAAGTATTGTTCTCGTTGGTTTGAAAGGGGTTCGGCTTCCTCTTTTTGATTGTCATGAGCTTACACTCTTGGGTATTATCATATATGCTCTTGAGACCCTATCTTTTAACAATGAATTTTTATACTGCACTATGGTAGATCGAATTGGGACATGAAAATTTTGACAATAAACTGGTTGTCAATGTTCCTTACCATGTGATTGCAAGCTATGAACGAAGAATAGTTTTCCCCTTGAGTCTTCTTAGCTTCTAATAATGAACACTTACAGAAGCTAGAGCAATACACTTGCTTCTAGTTCAGTAAATTTGCAACAAAGACCCACCAATTTCAAGTTAATTTGTGAAAAAGAAGAACTTCGCAAGGTGGATGTTTAATTGTAACATATCCTAGAGAACATTTGAAGATAACCACCTATGTGAGATGATACATGGTTCTAAACATTATGATAGAGTCAACTCTTCTGATTTTTTCCACTTTTTGAGCAATGCATGTTAGATACTAATTCACACAAAAATATTAAGGTTACTATTATATATATTAAGGTAAGGTCACCGTTTTGATACTTTGGGTAGCTAGTTATGAAACTCTGAACCATCTTAGGGCATTAAAATGCTAAATTTGAATTTGCCTAGTGTTGCTTTGAACATTTCATGTCCTGTCTGAAAATTCTCATGTGTTGTCGAAGTCTTGTCATGTATTTGAATTGAGATTTTGTGTGCAAGATTAGAATTTCTACACCTTGCTTGGGTAGATCCATCTAATAGAGTTGTAATCGCTAACCACAGACAATTCATAGCATGTACCCATATATGACAAAGAAGATACAACAACAAATTATCGCAAAATAAGTTGGGATTAGATCTAGTATATCACTATTGATGCTAAGATATCGATAATACCAATCTCAAGAGAACAGGCCCCTGGTATGTAGAAAATTCTCTAGATAAAAATACTGATTAAGATGGACGATCTTTAAGTTGACACCAATCTTAAGATATCACCAATTGTCATGTTTTAAGTTATCAATAGTTAACCAACATTAAGTGGACATTTTTTTTTCTTCTTTAACTTGGAGAATGTTTATTGGAACATGCAAGCTTTTGACAGATTTAAGCCACATGCTTGTGGAGTTTCATTTGCTAAATTTGACATACACATTTAAAGGAACATACTAAGAAAGTTAAAGGAACTTGAGAAAGAGGCTTATAAATTGGCTGGAATTACTTTCTCCCTCTATAATGCTGCAGATATTGCAAATGTCCTTTATACACATATATAGTGCCTAAGTGTGCCTAAGTGTGCTTTGTGGCATCTGTTGTGTTTTTATGAATTATGTTATTTGTCTTTGCTTTCTACTTCTGCTGTTACAAACTTTTAGTGTTAGAAGATCATCCATGCTTTTCTGCAACAGGTGCTTATTAATTGCAGGAACAACAAGAAACTACTTGGTCAAGTTAGAGCATTTGATCACCACTGCAACATGGTCCTCGAAAATGTTAGGGAGATGTGGACCGAGGTATTGCAACTTTACAAATGCATACAATTCATCATCTCTTTTCATGCATGGCTCCTTATGTTTTTTACCCTGATCACAGATACCCAAGACGGGCAAGGGGAAGAAGAAAGCTCTTCCAGTCAACAAGGATAGATTCATTAGCAAGATGTTCCTTCGCAGAGACTCTGTATTTTCGCAGAGATTCATCAACAAGGATAGATTCATTAGCAAGAAAGCTCTTCTAGTCAACAAGTGTATATGTGCTAAGTATCAGCACATATATACACATAGCCTCATGTATTTTCTGTTTTTCTTTATGTTCAAGATAACAAAGTCTTGTAAGCTTATCAAAACAGATGTGAATGTTATATATAATTGTTGGATTATAAATGTATAATTTTATATGGTATTTGTGTGTGGTATTTATGTTATTAATTATTTGAGTTTTGAGTTTATAATTATGATTTGAATGATTTAATTATTTTATTTTATCCACAGCGCACATTGCGCGCTGCGATTGATCACATCCGCAGCGTACATTGCGCGCTGTGGAAGCTCACATCCGCAGCACGCAATGCACGCCGCGGATGATCACATCCGCGGCGCGCATTGCACGCTGCGGAAGCTCACATCCGCAGCGCGCATTGTGCGCTGCGGATGAGATCATCCGCGGCGTGCATTGCGCGCTGCGGATGCCTAACGACTTTTAACAGCTTGCAACTGTGCAGCGTGCGATGTGCGCTGCGGATAGCATATTTGCGCGCTGCGGAAAGTCATTTTTGTTGTAGTGAAAAACAGGCGCTTGCGAAACAGATTTCTGTCGGCATCGTGGGATCGAACTGGCTTCATTTCTCGAGGTGCGAGTATTTTTCGAATAGGTGGGATAATAATTGAGTTGGTTAAAATGAAATAAAATTATTGAAGTTATTGAAATAGAAAAGGTTCAAATTTTAGTGAAGTTAAGGTTTGTTTTTTTTGTGTAGATTTATCTTCTATGATGGTGGGACTATCAGAGTGACATATTCTACTTAAATGTTGAAGAGTATATTTCTAAGTAGCGCTGCCATGGCGTTATATGGTGGTAGAATGGGTCAAATCCACTACCAGATTATTTAATCTAAGACAAATTACAAGTTAAATAAAATCTTAATGTGAGAGTTAATCTGAACTTGTCCCATGTAAACGGCTCATAGATCACGGATCTAATCGTGTTAATCCATCTAGCTAGATCTATCTTAAAATGAGTTGATAAAATTTTACTTTAATCCATTTAAAAAATGATAAATCCCAGTCAATCTCATGGACTCAATCCCTGGAGGTGGCCGATCTGGTTCCACGGAAGTTTCTCACCGACCACCAGACCACCAGGGTAAATCGGGAATCACATACGGCGGCCAATCTAGATGCCCAATATCCTTTGATTGCGTTCCCCATTTGGAGGAAAATTCCTGCAAATACATCGTAGTTGAGGATCGAATCGCGGGTCCCTGGATCACAACCCGAATGTCCTACCATTGCACTATTGCCCTGGGGACAATTTAATCCATTTAAAAAAATGATAATCCCAGTAGCCAACATCTCAACATCTCTAGGGGTGGTCGGCCCGGTTCCACGGAAGTTTCCCACCAACCACCAGGGTAAATCGGGAAGAACATACGGCGGTCAATCCAGATGCCCAGCATCCTTTGATTGCGTTCCCCATTTGGAGGAAAAATTCCTGCAAATTCGCCGTAGCTGGGGATCGAACCATGGGTCCCTAGATTACAACCCGGATGTCCTACCGTTACACTATTGTCCCGGGGACCAATTTAATCCATTTAAATTATTTGATAGAGTGGGTCAATCAATGAATTTAATTTAAATTAACGACTTACTTATAAAAGAAGAGGAGAAGAATATCGAGCACCGACAATTTAAAACTCCAACGCAACGACCAATAAAAAAATTGGAGCCGAACGGATGGAAAAGGCCCAAAATGCGCATAGTTTTTAACTTAAAAAATTTTAAAAATAAATATAAAAGTTTTGATAATAATATATTAATATCATAGATTATTTAAAATTTAATTTATAATCTATTTAATAAAAATTAGCTTGCAGTGCAGATATTTATTTTAAATAGTAAATTGAAAAGGTGAATAATATTTAGTCATGCTAATAAATTCTAAGCATTTACTAAAGAGTTTGTATTTCAAAACTTAAGACTCTCTGAAGGGCAGATCTCAAAAGCTTGTTAATTTTTTTTCCTTTTCGAACTTATTCAAAAGGTAAGGAAACAGTTTATAATTTTTTTATAGAGTTAAGATAACTCAAGAGAATATAGAATAATTATTAGTCTTTATGATTCTCCTCTTTTAATTTTTAATATCTACCATTTCCTTTACTATTAAGTTGTTTTGTTATTGATGAGTCAAGTTGATTTATCATCAATCGATTATTTTCTCAATCTCAATAATTTTTAATTTGTCAATGATCATCTTACTCGATTAGCTTCTACTATCAATTAACTTTTAAATCATGAAATAATTATCACTCAATCTTATCGAATAAATAATTATCTCTAATCTTTATTGATAAAGTAATAAAAGAAAATCATATATCAATAGTCAAGCAGATGTGGAAATCAATAATCAAGCATAAGTGGAAGTTAATGTTGGCGGTTTTCGTAACCGCTCATCGGCGGTTTCCATAACCACCCACCTCCACCACGTCGCTCTCCACGAAGTACACGTTGTGCACTCCGTGGAGGTCGCTTCCTCTGCCTATTAAAGGGAGAGGAAGGCTCTGCGATCTGTAAGTGCGATCATACCTGGTGTGTCCAGTGAAAAGTGTGAGCTTGAGCATGCTGTGGTTATGTCCAAGAGAAGAGGAGAAGTGACGCTGCCGGAGATCAGAGAAAGAACAACGATCGAGGATTTGGTTTGTGGCGTTTAAGGAGCTTTCCATTCCGTTCGTGATCGTTCCTTTGACAGAAGCAGTCCTAGCCGCTGAAGTCAAGGCACGCAACAATAGTTATATAGATCAATATTGGTATCAGAGCCAGTAATTTACTTTACCTGTTGATTTTCTTCCGTTCGGAAGAAATCTGTTCTCAGTTTAGCATCTGTTTTGTTTTTCTCTCTTTCGTTCGGCTCGTCCCTGGTTTGTTCGGCGACGCACTGAACAACCCTTCACAAGCATGGCTGTCCGCGGCTAGCGAAGTATCCTTCTAACTCCAGCGACGCCGACATGGAGACGGCGGTTGGCGTCGGCGAGAGGAAAGTAGCCGACAGTTACTGTCAACGGCAAGCAACGCTCAGCGTTGGTTTTGTGATCGACACGCCTGGGACAGGCCATGGCACCAGCGAGGTCGGCGCAGGCTGGCAACAGCTAGCGACGATTGGAAAAGGGCCGTCGAATGGGTTTTTCACGCTCATGTGTGATTGGCGGCGGCAACATTTTGTTTGCTTGGTGGGGAAGAAATAAAATCACAACCACACACGTGATTTCATTTTTCCCAAAGAAAAAAAAAGAAAAAAAATGAAACATAGAAGGAGTTCGGTGGGTGGTAAAAGTTGGGCTTTTAATCTGATAGAATTCTCATTAATTGGGTCAGCCCAATTAATTAAAAATCCAGACCAATTTAAAAATGAATCTGTTTCATTTTACA
>NW_027431616.1:0-1549 GCF_044706935.1 Curcuma longa
TGTTAGGATCGGTTGGTTCGCTAGAGGGGGGGTGAATAGCGTTTCTCGATTTTTCTTGTTCTTTCTCTGCACAGAGATTAGCGGAAGCAAAAATATAAAAGAGAAAGAAAGAGATCAACGCTAACCCGGTTTGTTTACTTGGTCTCCACCTCCGCAGAGGTGACTAATCCAAGGATCCACACGCACGCACACACCCGATGCACTATGAATCTTCTCCTTCTCGAAAACCTCGAAGGCGGAGAAACCTTTACAACTCTTTAGATCTCCTCAAAATGATATGAAATAGTGTTTGTGAGGAGAGGAAGAAAGCAGAGAATAGAGAACAAACAAGTTCTCAGAAGAAGCACAAAAGAATGAAAGAATAGCAAAATTCTTGAGTTGTTCTCGCGCAGGCTTCTTTTATAATTTCTGCAACATCAGTCGACTGCTGGCAGGGCCAGTCGACTGATGCCTTCAATCGGCAACAAAATCTCGCATTAAAGCGCATTAAATGCTTGCCAATTTTCTGCAACGTTCAAATCACAGTCGACTGTTCCAAGACCAGTCGACTGGCAACAGTCGACTCACCATAACACCAGTCGACTGCCCAGTCGACTCCTGTCTTCCTCTGGCTCGACTGATTTTTCTGTGTGCGTCTGATTTATGAGCAGTCGACTGCTGGCAGGGCCAGTCGACTGGTGAAGCTGAAAAATCACATTTCAGCTTCTCTTGACCTAGACCTCGGCCTTCAAACATCTTCCACAGCCTCATGCCTTCCCTGCACTAGCTTGAGATGCTTCCATCAGCTTCGTCATGTCAAGTCCTTGCCAAGACTACCCACTTGGACTTTTCCTTGCCAAGACTACCCACTTGGACTTTTCCTTGCCAAGACTTCCCACTTGGACTTTTGCTTGCCAAGACTTCCCACTTGGACTTTTCCTTGCCAAGACTTCCCACTTGGACTTTTGCTTGCCAAGACTTCCCACTTGGACAAGACTACCCACTTGGACTTTTGCTTTGCCAAGACTACCCACTTGGACTTTTGCTTGCCAAGACTACGCTTGGACTTTCCTGCAAACTTGCATCACACATGTTAGATCACAAGTATTGCCTAACTTCAAACATAGTTTAGCCAAACATTGAAACTCAATGCACTTGGGGCAAAGATTGCACCAACAATCTCCCCCTTTTTGATGTTTGGCAAAACTTTGTTTAAGTTAGGTCTTTAAATCATGTAAAGCATAGCATGTGATTAAAACATGATAAGTAAAGCATAAATCACATGATATCAGAGTATTAACCGAGAGTATTAACAGTATATGATAATAGCATGAATAGCATGATCAAATATGAATAGGCATGAAAAACTTTATTTTTCTCTCTAACTTAAACATTCATACAAAATATGCTGAAAACAGAAGTATCAGTCGACTTCTAGTATATCAGTCGACTCAGCAGTCGACTGCAGTCTGACACAGTCGACTGATAAACTGAATTTCAATTATCAGAGACGAATTTGAGAAATGCATAAGTAATTGTACGAGTTTCAAAAATTCATGAAATTTTACAC
>NW_027431617.1:0-11794 GCF_044706935.1 Curcuma longa
GTCAGCATGCCAAAAGATTCAGTTTGAAATCAAACAGAAAAAAAAAAAAGAGAAGGAAGGAGAAAGAAAAAAAAGTGAGAGAATTTTATTACCCTCATGAGTTGGTTTGGATTTCCTTCAAAACAATTGCAAATCATTTGAAGAAGGATTTGAATTCAAGAACTTGTAAAGCACGATCAAGTCAGATTAGATTGAGAAAAAAAAAGAAATCAGAAAAAAAATTCAGAGAAAACAGAAAAAAATCAGAAAAAAAAGAGAGATGTTGAATGTATCAAATAAAGTTTCAAGAATCTGATCAGTGATTGGGCTGCAACAAAACCTACTTCATTTTAGTCAATTCCTAAACAACAAATTCAGATTCCAATTGTCCAAGGTTGTTGCTGCAACAGAAGAGAAGAATCAAAACCAAAACAGAAAAAAAAAATCAGAAAACCAGAAATGCAGTTTGGTTTTTCAGCCGATTTTGTCAATTTTTGGGGGACTGATCTGAGCTCGAATTCCAAAGAAAATTGGATGGTTATTAGCATTATCAATCAAGCTTCATGATGGAAAAAGAATGGATGAAAAACAGTGAGAAAATAGAGAGAAAAAGGAAAGTTTCACTTTGATTTTGAAACCAGAAAAATAGTTTTATTTTTCAGCTTGTTCTAGACATCTTTAAGCTACTGATCTGAGCTCGAATTGCACAGAACTTAGCATGATTATCAGCATTATCAATCAAGATTCATTATGGAAAAAGAATGGAGGCAAAACAGCAAGAAACAAGAGAGAACAAGCCAAATTTCAGATTGAATTTGAATGATTTTCAGAATTAAACGTGCCAATGATACATTGAAATTGCGGTTTCATGTGAAGTGAATTTTGGTTTATGATGATTGGATGCTATTTTTTAGCTCTTGCAAAGTTTAGATGTGAAGAAATTGGGCTTGATTCGAAAGGAAAACGCAAAATGGCACATTTGGGTGAGAATTGAAGTTAAATGAAGAAAGAGGAAGAAACATGTATCAAAGGGAATGATCTTAGAGGTTTGGATCAGAATTGGCTCAAGGATTTGAAGAACATACAGAAACAAATAGGATACAAAAGAAATCAAGAAGAAAGAGTGGCAAGGTTCATTGATTTACATTTAAACATACTCATGTCTACCACTCCATTAACTCTTCTCTTGAAATTGGGCTTGATTCGAAAGGAAAACGCAAAATGGCACATTTGGGTGAGAATTGAAGTTAAATGAAGAAAGAGGAAGAAACATGTATCAAAGGGAATGATCTTAGAGGTTTGGATCAGAATTGGCTCAAGGATTTGAAGAACATACAGAAACAAATAAGATACAAAAGAAATCAAGAAGAAAGAGTGGCAAGGTTCATTGATTTACATTTAAACATACTCATGTCTACCACTCCATTAACTCTTCTCTTGAAATTTCTTTTGTCTTAAATTTTTATTTCTACATTTTCTAATTCCTTTGTCTCAATCATTGCTTCCTTACATTTTCGATAAGCCTAATAGATGTGGATTCCAAATTAAGAATGGTAGTGGAGAGTAGAAAACAAGCAAGCCTATGGAAATGCATGAAACTTAAGTTGCTTGAATGAGCCCTACTTTACTTTGATCATGAATTAGAATTAGGATGAGAGCCACTGATTTATCTATTGAAAACAACCTTGTGAGATCTAGTGTGATGCATTTTTCATAATTAATTATGAAGGGTGAAACCTACTAGGTGGTTAACCGAGTACAAGGGTCTAATCCATGAGTTTAAACTTTTGAGACTCTACAACTTAGATAATTCCCTTTTAATTATTTCTAATCATGATTGAGAATGACCTAGGTGGGGGTACGTCCTTAGTTTCTTTTATTGACTTGAGCGGGACGCTCAAAGGTAAGTGTGGGGGAATTTGATGAGCTAGGGTTTCTTGCATTTTAATCGATTCAATTTTTTGGTTTTTGCATGAAAATAATTATCTAATGAATCGATTTGATTGTATTTGTGCTATATTACATGATTTGAGGCTTGATTATAATTTTCATGATTTAATGGTGAATTTCTGCATTAATTAAGTTTAATTGATCGTAGGGCTCAAATCGGATCCAACTCGAGCTCAACCGCGGTCAAATCGAGTCAAATTTGCCAAATTGATCAAGCCCACATAGAGGACATGACCTAGCTCAAGTTTGATCAAAATCTCTAAATTTTTTGGAAGCCCTAAGCTGCCCTAAAGCCTAAGATCAAGTCCAGACCATCAGATCAGAAATCAACGGTCCAGATCATCTGATTAATCGGCGTATAAAACCAAGGATTTAATCGATGAACAGTGGCTGCGCCACTGTTCATCATCCCGCGAGCGATCCTCTGCTCAGGAGCGTAACAGCACAGGGCAACCCGTCCTCCCAAATCAACTCCATTGTATTCCTTGATCCCTGAAGAAGCTGAAGCCGGTCGATTGGGTATATTCCGGCGGTTGGAAGGGCGCGACGGAGAGGGTTTCTCCAGCGACCTCACCCTCTGTTTTTAGCATCTCCGGCGGTTCGCTGAGCAATCCAAAGCCATGACCCATTGGAGGGGTTCTCCGAGGTTCGTAGAGCACGCGTATAGCATCAGAAAACCGATCGGTGCACGAAGAAGCGAAGGAATCCAGTATGTGTCAACTTAAACTCGTCTGCAACTATCTTTTCATGTCCGTGGAGGGTTTCTTTGGGCTGTTCACGGTTCTAGCGGCGAGCAAACACCTCTAAGACCATCTTCAAGCTTCCAAGGGATTCAATAGCTTGTTTGACACCAAGCTACGGAGATACGATGGAGAAGAAGAGGGATGGATGCATTTTTTGTAGCTTCTGATTTTTGTTTCTGTTTATTGCTACCGTAACTCATTTCCTAAGTTTGTTAAATGCTCTTGTTGCGTTTGGATTACTTAGACTCGTAATTTCTTTGGTTATTGTAGTTGATTCAAATGATTAGAAGTTTCCTTAGCTTTAATTACAGCTTCCTTAGCCTTCTTGTCTGATAACTTCTGATTTCTTAGATCACTGTTCCGTATCAAAAGCTACTATTCGTGCCAATTTGAGTTCTTGTTCAGTGACTGAGATTTGGGTGGTGTTGGCTAGTGATTGCATTTGCATTTATTTGTTACTTTGCATAGAATGTTAAGAATTAATTGTTGATTGATACTCTTATCTAATTAGGGAATTTTTCCATTAAGGTTTCATGCTCTTAGCACTAAGTTGAGTTTCATAGAAAGTGGTAGAGTTTAGATTTTTACAAGCTTAGGAAGTTGAATTGCACATTTCATGATTAGGTTCATTCCATTAGATTCTAACTAGTGTAGATTTTGCTCATTGAATTAGGATTGAGTTGCATGCTTAGATTGTTTTGATATCTTATTTTGATAGTTGCATCTTTAGATTAGTAAACTTACATTTTTCATTTATTTTCTGAATTTAAATTTTTATTTCATTGCAAAACATCAAAATCCCCCATTTTCATAGAAAACCCAAAAAGAACGACTCGAAAGCTCAATTCACGCAACTTTCTACTAGCCTTGGAAAAAATATGACTTGAGACCCATATACTTCATTTGTTTGAATTTATTATGGGTTTTCGATAAATTTAAATCAATTTGCAACCCTATTCGTGACATATCCAATCTAGGGTTGTCAACCAGCACCAATGAACAACCCCAATTCCCATCAATCTTCACACTACAGTGCTACCAAACGTGAATGGAGCCGAGCTCGTGCAATCGAAGAAGCTCCAAAAATGATGCACGACGCTTAGGACTTCCGAATTGGCCTACTTGAGATTTGGTTATCTTAAGTCCTTTTTATATGTACTTGCATTTTATATTATTATTGAACTATAAGACAGGTTTCTCCACCTCCGTAAAAGTTTTGAAAAGGAAACCATTAGTGGACAGGCATCTGCCCATACATAGGCCTTGGACATACCAACCCTGGGGGGTTAGGAACCAAGTAAAAATCTACAAGTCCTTTATCTCTTTATCTAATTTCACTATGAATCTCTGTGATAGAATGAATAAACGATGAGCATTATTCACCCCTCTCTAGTACGCGCACCGGTCCTACAAATGCCACTTGGGATGAGTCATCTACAAAAGACTCAGAATCAGATGACCCATACCAAAGTTAGCTTCATGGAACTGATGGCTAAGGAAGATGTAGAAAAATTCGATTTTGAGTCCAAGTAAGATAACGACTCTGAGTCAGATCAGGGGTGGGTCCAAGCTAAAGTCAAATCCAGATCAACAAAACTTAGATGATGAGATAACATCTCCTTTAATTAAAAAATTATATACATTATTACATGGGTACTTAAAAAATAGCTAAGTTCAAAGAGTAGATTAGGGCACTCCTTAAGGAGGCAAAAGACCTTAAGGGGGAGGTCAACTCTAGTTCTTAAATTAACCGAATTTAAGAAGGAACCTTAACTTAAGTTAAAAAAACTTGAAAAAGAGAATTCTTTTTTTGAAAAGTCAAGTTAAAGAATTTAAAGTTACATTGGAAAAGTACACATTGTGCTCTAAATATCTAGATATGATACTTGGATTTCAACAGTTGTATAATAAATCTAGAATTGGATACAAGTCAAAAATGAATCATAGATCGTATATCTTGTTAGTGAATTAGGCAAGTTAATAAAATAAAATAGTTAATGCTTGGATTCTAAATCATGTTTGATTAACCAAATAGGACACAACAAGTACTAGATTCCTAAAGAATAAATTCATTATTTAGATGAAAAAATACCGAAGTTATGATCAGGGAGAGATAAGAAAAAATTGTTTCATAATCACATTAAGTGAAACATTAATCTAGGGGGAGCATTTATGTTTTTTATTATCCTATTAATATTTTTAGAGAATTTATGTTTATATTGAATTAGATAATTGATATGTTGCATAATTAATTTGCTACTTGTCATGCTCATGCATATCTTTTAACAAATATATGCCATGTTCATTAACTATTTAACATAGAATGGATAGATATGGTACTTAGAATGGGTAAATAGGGCAAAAAGGAAGTTTAATCTTGATAACATGGTATCAAGATGGGATGAGCTAATAGTATATTAGGGAAGCTTAAATTAAGTTCATGTCTAGGTTGGATAAGGCATATCCTACCTGGTGCATTTAGCTAAGTTAAATTAGCTGAAGCTAAGTCACCCCATTCTAAACTTGTTAGATCAAGATTTTGTATTAAATCTGTTTATGTGTTTATTCCTTTTATTGGCTTTGTCTAAGGTAGTAATTGTCCAAAGTAGTGTCTCTGTGCCTCATCACAACTTGAAAGCCGATTTAAGAAATATTTGTTTGACTGAACCAAAGTAAAATTTGAATCTAATACAAGGTCAAACTACCTTAGACAAATAAATCTTAAATTATTCTCCTATTTATTGACCAATAAATAAATATGTCCATAACCATATAGGACCTAAGATATAATTGGGTTTAAGAATCTAATTCTCAAACTTGTTTTAAGTTCTTCGAAAAACTTATAGTGCATGTGACCCAATAGATTCTCGATTATATTGGTCGTCCGTGATTAATTACGAAATAATCATGAGTGGTACCTAATAGTACATTATGATCTCCAATTGACTTAAAAATCAACGATTGATTTCAAAACTATTTCTAAATCCTTCAATAGCTATAATAAAGTGTGTCTCATTTTTTCACCATCTTATACCCGCTTAGTTCAGGACATAGTCCATATGTGTTAGTCTCGACTAGGCTAACTACGTCACACCTAGCCCAAACTTTCTTTCTTGACCTGTAGATTTAAGTTATTTATACATGTGTCCAAGGCTATCATAGTCTTGATATGTAGTTTTGGCCAAAGACTTTCAGTAACAATCCTAACAAACGGTCGTAAGGTATACATCTCCTTTTTCAAGGAGCGGTGAATCCTCTGTGCAAACATCTTCGGACACTTCGACTTATACCCAATCATCCTGAGTTTACACCTCTTTGGAGATGTTTGCTAAAAATGTCAAAGTATAAGCCTCCATGATCAAGCTGACTTGAATATTGTAAGTTCATGGAAACTCGAACTTAAGTTGCACTGAGATCTTCATTGACATATATATAGAATCATATGAAGTCTCATGGCAGGTCACTCCAATGAATTAGTTACCTTTAACTAGCATCCACGTTTAACTCTCAATATCCAATGTCTCCAGCAGTGAGAATAGCTACTTGGTAAACTAAGGAGTTTAAAACGTACTAATTTAATAGAATCGATGGCGTCTGTGTTCATCAATTTCTCAACTAGAGATAATTTCAATACATTCATAATTGCACATATAAAGATGCTCACTAGCTGTGATCCAATTACAAATTCTCTCATACTATGAATCGTATTACGGACATTAGTAAATAAATTTAAGATCCAATTAAACATATAGAATGTGCACTCAAATAGTGAATTTCTATTTATTCAATAAATAATACAACCATAAGGCGATTGTCTTAGAATATCTCTCAAATATAATAGGTCAAGTTCTCTACGATTACGGCCGAGTCTGAGGTCTCTATTGTCGTTAAGACAAAGACCCCCATCATTAAGTTTGGGGAGTCTCCCGAGGTGGCCGAGCTTGAGATCGAGGTCAGAGCCTAGGTCCGACCTCGGAAGAGGGATCAGATGCCCATGCAGCCACCATCTCGCAATCTAGTTCAATCGATTCTGAGTCCGAGTTAGGTCGAATCCTCAAAATGGTGGAAGTTGGCATGTTCTCCAGCGGAGGGCATTTTAGCTCCACAACTAATACGAAGTTGCCCTCCCGAGGTGGGTACTGTGGAAGGAGTTGGGCATCCAAGGCTTTGGCAGCCTCCCCTACTATCGAGGGAGCGGCCACCTTGGCACTCGTACAGATGCAACTTAGTTCTAGTATCGGGACTTAGAACCATCTTGATTCATCTTTCGAGCCGTCATGATTGAGATTTAGCTTTGTCCCTCCACCAAAAGCTCCTCGGGGTAAAGGAAGGATCAAGGAGGCCTAGTCCCTCCCCAGCTAAGCGACTCTAGGCTTATAAGGTAGATGTCATGTCGAGCTTGGCCGTCTTAGAATTGAGTGAGAACTTATTCGAGTCAATTTTGAAGGTACGACTTGTTGTTTAAGCAAAACTCGTAGGATGACTGCTAATGGTGGTGTTGCTTATGCAGTCTAAAATGGAGCAAAAAGGATTGCACAGCCACCTTCTCCATTTGGTGAAACAACACCGAAAGATGGAGGCATGGATAGTCTAGTTGGAAGGTCAGCAAACTCAGCCGCCCCCGTCAGGATGCAAGGTCGAGGAGGCTGACAAAGCTAAGATCAAGGTGGCGGGCACTTAATGGTGCAAAGGGGCTAGGACGCATTCTGATAGAGCTCACAAGATAGAGCGTGAGTTAGCAAAGGCCCAAGCCACTGTGTGAGCTTTGGAGGAAACATCGAAATAGACTCAAGGGAGTTGACTTAGGCCCAACATGAACTGGTTATGCAAGGGATGAAGCTGACTATCCTAGAAGGCCAATAGTTGCAACTTCAATCTGACCTTCACACAAAGACCTCAACAAAGGAAAGGTTGGAGTTGTAGCTGGCCGAGGAGAAGGGGAAGGAAGCAAAGCTAACCTCTAAGTTGAAGACCGCTAAGACTGAGTTGACTGACTATTAGATAAGTGAAGAAGGTCACTAGGAGGACTAGAAGAAGGCCTTTCTGGCCTTTGAAGAATTCTATAGTATGCTCAGGAAGAGGATGAGTAGAATGCTTAAGCATGGGTTCGAAGGTGGCATTCGCCAGTTCTTTCATTCAGGGCTTACCCTGTGTAGGAGCAACTTGGCGTTCTTAGACCTGAAGAAGGTCTGGGAAGATCTGTCTAATTCTAAGAAGGCCAACTAATCACCCCTCCAACCTCCCGCCTCCAAGACCGACTCTGACTCTAGTTCCTTGTTTTAATTATCCTTATGTCGCCTCTCTTTATATTGAATTTGAAAATTTTCAATTAAATGGGTGTACTTTCCCAACCTTATCTTGCTTCATGTGTTAAATGTGTGTCTTTGCTGCGTTTCCAAGTAATGAATGAGACAGACCGCGACTATGTCCATGATACTTTATAGGGAGTTAGAGTTAGTAACAATTAAGGATTCGACCTAATAATCCTATAACCTTCCCATGGCACGGTTGGGCTGAGGGGAGTTGAGTAGTGAGTGACCTGGCAGGGGGTTGCTAACAGAGAGATGCTAAGCTTGATGTAAAACTAAGTCCCTAATTTGGGGTTTAAGATTTTAAGCTTATCGTAAGACTGAGTTGCTAGCTTAGGGTTAAGGATTCTGAGCCTATCATAAGACTGAGTCACTAGCTCGGGGTTAAGAGTTCCAAGCTTGTTGTAAAGTTGATTCGCTAGCTCAAGGCTATCAGTTTTAAGCCTGTGGTAAGGCTAAACCGCTAGCTCGAGGCTAGGAATTCCATACCTATCGTAAGGCTGAGTCGCTAGCTTGGGACTAGGAGTTTCGAGCCTATTATAAGGTCGAGTCGCTAGCTCAAGACTAAGAGTTTCAAGTCTGTCGTAAGACTAAGTTTGTAGCTCGAGGCTAGGAATTCTCAGCCTGTCGAAAAAATGTCGCTAGCTCAAGGCTAGGAATTCTGTGCTAAGCTCTAGGGCTAGGAATTCTAGTTCGAGGTTGAGAGTCTGTTGTAAGCTAGCTGAGGTGTTGCGTAGCCTGAGACTAGGGGGTTCGCTAGCAAATCTATCGTAAGGTTGAGCCACTAGTGGAAAAGATCATGAGGTTGAGTTCCGAGCCTGTCATAAGTGGACAATAAGCTGCTAGCTCAGGGTTAGGGGCTTTGAACCTTAAAACACTTGTCGTAAGGCCAGGTGAAAGTCTAGTAGGTCTAGTCCTCGGTCCTAGAGGTCGGGTAAGAGTTCCTCGAGGAAGCTTATTGTAAGCAAACTAAGTCGCTAGCTCAAAGTTAGGAGTTTCAAGTATGTTGTACGACTAAGCCGCTAGCTCAAAGCTATGAATTCTGTGCCTGTAAGGCTAAGTCGCTAGCTCAGGATTAGGGGATCCGTGCCTGTCATAAGGCTAAGTCACTAGCTCAAGGCTAGAAGTTTTGAGCATATCATAAGGCTAAATTACTAGCCCTGGTCTAGGGGTTCCTCACATGTCATAAGACTAAGTTATTAGCTCGGAGCTAGAAGTTTCGAGCTTGTTGTAAGACTGAGTCGCTAGCTCAGGGCTAGGAGTCCCGAGCTTGTCGTAAGGCTAAGTCACTATTGTAGGGTTAAGAGTTTCGAGCCTGTCATAGGGTTAAGTTACTAGCTCAGGGTTAAGAATTTCGTATCTGTCGTACGACCTTTGCATATGATGAAAGTATGAAAAGAAATTATGACTTTATTTAATAAAGTGAGTCTGTACAATGAAGAAGTAAGTTATTTGTTGGAATTAAAAAACCAAAACTCAGGTACTCGACCTGAGTGTTCAGGCGTGGTAGGACCTAAGATGGATGGTGTTCCAAGGCCGACCAAATTCTTTTTCTTCAGGATCTTCCATATAATAAGATCCATTACTTAGTTGGTGAGTAACTCGATAAGGTCATTCCCATCAAGGTTCTAACTTCCCGACATCTCCAATAGGCTTCTCTTTTTTCCAGACAAAGTCTTCTACCTGAAAAGAAGAAGGAATGACTCGTTTGTTATATGTCAAGCACTTGTGTTAACAATTAGAGGCGAGTCATACAATTGCTTTCTCCTTGGTCTCAGTGATAAGATCGAGCTAGAGGACTCGTTTGTCTGAGTTATCTCCACAAGTGTAGATACGTGCCGACTCAAGGTCGATCTTACCCAGAACCAATGCCTCTCCGCCATAAACGTGATGGAAACGAGTCATTCTTGTGCTGCCCCTTGGAGTAGTTATGTAGGCGCAGAGGATGTTGGACAACTCGTTCACCCAATTGTCTTGTACATGGTCCAATTTTATCTTAAGGCGTCGGATAAGCTCTCGATTGACTATCTCTGTTTGACCATTGCTTTGGGAATAGACGACAGAGGTGAAAACTTGAGTAATATCGAGTCCTTAACATCACTCCTTGAGTTATTGTGGCTTTGAAATTATCGATCGTTGTCGATGGATACTGAACCAATAGTTTGTACTGCACCTTAGAAGTTAGAAGTTAATAAGAGAATAACTATTTCAATAATAAGAGGCATTTCAAAAAAAGAGAATAACAAGATTTCTTTATTTAATAAATCTTCATTCATTTTTTGGATTTGTAGCCATATTATAAACCCTAAAACAAGGCCAATATATTTTTTATCTCAAAAAAAAATCTTATTCTAACATTATAATATCTAAAGTAACCAACTCAATCCCGAGACTATGAATCAATGGTAAGACGACTGGAATTTGAAAAACTTATGATATTGAATAGTTCGATAAAACTCACTTACACTTTTTAATTTAGATAACATATGAAAACCTTCCTTACAACCAAATTAATCACCTCAATAATTAGATACCCAAATTATCAAAATAATAATAATAATAAAACAACCAACTCAACTTAATCCAAAATACTATAAATACTCTTACTAATTTATCAAAAACAATTAATTTAACTAAAAATATTTTGAATTGATCAAAATCCATCTATAATTATTATAATATTTATTATTATCAATAATTGCTATAAATTATAATAATTATAATATAGCTATTACAAATACTTAGAACAATTATTCTATACTATAAATTTAACTTTAAATAAATTTGAAATAACATTATTCTATGTATAGTTTTTAATAAAATTAAAACAATTTTAATATATACTATGGCAACTCGTATTATAATAAAAATATTTTTGAGATAAAAATATGTTTGTTTTAAAAAAAGAACCTAAAGGGGTACACTTGATTTTTGTTCAAAAATAAATATACCAACCACTTAGACACTCACAAATCATCAACCAAAGAAAAAAAATACATGAATGGATGCGGATGCAGCTCACGTCACCAAAGCCAAATATAGTCAATACACGGTGCAGTCCTCTCATTGCTTCCCCAATTCCACTACAGAATCCAATGCGGAGTATTTGTACACCAGCTTCCCGAAACCCTATCCCATCTTCCAACCATTTATACGCCAACTTCCTCAACCCCTATCAGATCTACCCAACCCAAGTGTGCGTCGTTATGCCACTACCGTTGCTACTACAGCAGCTTCAATTCCATGACTTTCAGTTGATGACCCCCCGACTCAGCTTAGACTGAGAAGCAGCAGTCCAAACGTTCATAGTGGGCGAGATTAACAACCTGAGTGTGTCGCAATACCTCATACTTCAATTTTGCTTGGGGAATTCTTGAGGGGCAGAGCTGTCAGCCAGAGGATTCTGTTCAAGCCACAGCATCACATAACAAGCGCTGTATTCTTCATTGATGAAACAGCTTGGGAATTATCGTTACAACACAACAAGAAGAGTAAGCCAATGGTAAATATAGAAAACTGAATGGATACAATACTTACGTACACATACGTGCCTATGTATGACATTGTATGTGTTGTGTATATATTTGCAGAGAATTTAGACTATTATTTTAATAATTTTCAACATGATAAAGTTAGTTCTACTTCGACCCTGATTCAATTTCAATTTTAAAATCTCCACCATAGGTTAGTTGGTTTCAAAATTACTCAGTATAACTATAAAACAAAACATGTCCATCCGTACTTTCTTGGGTATAGACAACTGCTGCATTAACCTTTGATAGAACCATGCTCATTAGGTTATATTCATCTACA
>NW_027431618.1:0-6832 GCF_044706935.1 Curcuma longa
TGTTAATTTTATATTATCATTAATGTTTATTTAATGAAACGGATCTTGAAATTTATATGTTTTACATATCTGAGCTTGATGAAGAAGTCATATATTGATTTCTCTCTTCTTTCCTTTCTTTCCAAAGACACTCAATATTTTTATGTTGGATCATTATAATATCTTCTATTTATAGGCAAAGAGAGAACCAATATATAAATGCTTTCATTATTTCTGTACATCCAACATGCATCGATAATAATAATAATTATTATTTACATCTGTTACTAATAATAATTATTATAATATATATAGATGAGTTTTACTTAATTAGTAACTTTCATTGCATAAAGTTACATTTAGTTTTACGTTATTTTCTTTTAATTTTTAAGACCAATTATTAATTAGATAATAATAATTATCTAACACATTGTACTCTTTATAAATTAAAAACAGGGGTGCCTTATCTATTTAAACATAAAATTAAAAAACATTTGAGAACTCTAAATACAGTCATAATTTGGTTTGCAATATTAATATTAGTGAACATTTTTGTTGATGATTGGTATTGAAATTGAATGCTTAAATACATAGATAGTTATTACATAGAAGTAAGAGAGGATACATCAATCTCGATCACCTTAATCAATCATCTAAGCAATTCAATCACAATAAAAAAATAAAAAATAAGAAGAAATAGTGACGAATGGGGGTGAATAAATATTCAATTAAATCAAATAAATCCATCAAATTTAAAAATTCATTTAGTTATTTTAAACTTCAGTTATTTTTTCTTAAAAAAATTAGTTAATTTGGTTCGATTTTAAAATTTCTTATTTGGTTAAATCAAATTAATCAAAATAAAAAATTAATTTATAAATTTATAAATCCTTAACTAATTGATAATTTTTTTATAATATTTAAAAATTTTGATTATTTCAGTTAATTCGGTCAAAAATCAAAATAATCGATATTTTTTCGGTTCCATTTGTTTGATTTTTATTTAAAAATTCGATCGGTTCGGTTAATTTAAAAAAAAATCAGTTCAGTTCAATTTTGATTAATTTGATTCGATTTTTGATCAAATTAATTGAAATAATCAAAATTTTTAAATATTATAAAAACTTTATCAATTAGTTAGGAATTTATAAATTTATTTATTTTAGAATTTATAAATTATTTTTTTTATTTTGATTAGTTCGATTTATATGATTTAACTGAATAAGAAATTTTAAAATTAAAATTGAATTGAATTAATCAAATTAATAAATTTTTAAAAAAATAATTAAAATTTTAAAATAACTAAACTGAATTTTTAAATTCAATCGATTATATTAATTTATCCGAATTTTTTGCTCAACACGTGCACCCCTTCCCTATCGATGGATTTCTTGGCGACCGAATTTTGATTAATTTGATTTATATAATTGAACTGAATAAGAAATTTTAAAATAAAAAATAATTAAAATTTTAAAATAACTCAATCAAAATTTTAAACTCAATCGAATTTTTAAATTCAATCGATTTGATTAATTTATCCGAGTTTGCTCAACACGTGCATCCCTTCCCTATCGATGGATTCTTTGGTGGCCAACTAACAACAAAGAGGAGCAAGGTGGAGCCGAAGGCGATGAGCAAGCTTCCGATGTCTCCGCTTCCACTGTAAAGTTTCTCCGATTACCTCCTTCCAAAGCACCCTCCTCCTCTTCCGTCTTCTCTTCGTCTCTTCCACCCCCGAGTTGGCCTTCGTCTCTTCCCCCTCCTTCCAAATCCTTAACTAATTGATAAATTATTTATAATATTTAAAATTTTTGATTATTTCAGTTAATTAATTTGAAAATCAAAATAATTAATATTTTATCGGTTCGATTTGTTTGATTTTTATTTAAAAATTTGATCGATTCGGTTAATTTAAAAAAAGTCGGTTCGGTTCGATTTTGATTACTTCGATTCGATTTTCGACCGAATTAATAGAAATAATCAAAATTTTTAAATATTATAAAATATTTATCAATTAGTTAGGAATTTATAAATTATTTTTTATTTTGATTAATTCAGTTTATATAATTTAACTAAATAAGAAATTTTAAAATCAAAATTGAATTGAATTAATCAAATTAATTAATTTTTTAAAAAAATAATTGAAATTTCAAAATAAATCAAATTTTAAAATTCAGTCAATTCGATTAATTTATCTGAGTTTGCTCAACACGTGCATCCCCTTCCCTATCGATGGATTCTTTGGTGGCCAACTACGCTTCCTCAGACGACAAAGAGGAGCAAGGCGGATCCGAAGGCGATGAGCAAGCTGCCGATGTCTCTGCTTTCACTGTAAAGTTTCTCCGATTACCTCCTTGCAAAGCACTCTCCTCCTTGTATTCTCTTCGTCTCTTCCACTTCCTGAGTTGGCCTTCGTCCCGCCTCCCTTCTGATCTGTCTTCCGTCATCTTGTCGCTCCCTTCGCCCAAATCCCTCCCTTCGGATCTCATATCCAGTCATCTTGCCAAAGTAGATGACGAGACAAAGAAAGGTGAGATATTCACGAAGGGCACCCCTTCTTCTACCTAGGGGTGAGCAAAAATTCGGTTAAACCGAATAAATCGATCGAACCGACCGAATTAAAAAATTCAATTCTGTTATTTCAGAATTTTAGTTATTTTTTTTTAAAAATCGGTTAATTCGGTTGATTCGCTTCAGTTTCAGTTTTAAAATTCCTTATTTGGTTAAACCGAATAAACCGAATTAATCAAACTAGAAAAATAATTTATAAATTTTAAGTAAATAAATTTATAAATCCTTAATTAATTAGTAAAATTTTTATAATATTTAAAAAAATTCAGTTAATTCGGTCAAAAACTGAATTAACCGATAAAATAACGGTTCGATTTGTTCAGTTTTTATTGAAAAATTCGATCGGTTAAAAAAAAAATTGATTTATTCGATTTTTGATTAATTCGGTTCGGTTCGGTTCGGTTCAATTTTAACCGAAAACTCAGCCCTACTTCTACCCCTTCAAAGCTCCGAGATCAATCTTTTCGGCTCTCCCTCCGCCCAAGCTACCCTCCTCTTTCCGTTCTAGTTCCCTCCATCTTGGCAAAGAAGACGCCCATGAGGAAGAGAAAAGTGGACATTTCCCACGGGAACGCCTTCCTCTACCCCTTTCGCATCTCAAAATTTGAAATTTTCGGCTCTTCCTCGGCCTAAGAATTCGTCCTCTTCTTCATTGTTTTCTACCATTTCGCCTCCAAAATCCAAAAAATTGGGTCCCGAAAAGTCCATGAATCCCTCCTCTTTTAATCAAAACCCTAATAGGGCGTCCAATTTAAACTCGTTGAAAATTAATCGAAAATTTTGAGTCAAGTTCTCTTCGTAACTGATTCTACATGGTACTCTTTATAAATTAAAAATAGGGGTGCCCTTATCTATTTAAACATAAAATTAAAAAACATTTGAGAACTCTAAATACAGTCATAATTTTGTTTGGAATATTAATATTAGTGAACATTTTTGTTGATGATTGGTATTGAAATTGAATGCTTAAATAAATAAATCGTTATTACATAGAAGTAAGAGAGTACTACATCAATCTCGATCACCTTGATCAATCATCTAAACAATTCACTCACAATAAAATAAAATAAAATAAATCAGAAGAAACAGTGACGAATAGGGGTGAATAAAAATTTGATTAAATCAAATAAATCCATCGAACCGATCGAATTTAAAAATTCACTTCAGTTATTTTAAAATAACTTTATTATTATTTTTTTAAAAAAATTGGTTAATTCGGTTCAATTTTAAAATTTTTTATTTGATTAAATCGAATAAACCAAATTAATCAAAATAATTTATAAATAAATAAATTTATAAATCCTTAACTAATTGATAAATTTTTTCTAATATTTAAAATTTTTGATTATTTCGGTTAATTTGATCAACAATCGAATTAATCGATAGTTTATTGGTTCGACTTGTTCGATTTTTATTTAAAAATTTAATCAATTCAGTTAATTTAAAAAAAATCGGTTATGTTCAATTTTGATTAATTCGATTCGATTTCAATTGAATACTCACGAATCAATATAGGGAAGAGGAGGTGATGAGGCGGCGCGAGGAGCTAGAGCAAGAGTACATGCGCATGATCGTCCGACTGAGGGAGAGGCAGCAAAGCCACCAAGAGATCTCGACGTTGGCGGCGATGACATCACCGTTGCAGTAGGCAAGGTTGGCCTTGGGCCAAGGCGACTGCCCAGGGCCCACAAATTGGCAGGACCTTAATTTTTGGATTAAATTTCATATTCTTAGCTTTTAATTATTATCTCTTAAAAAATATTAAAAGTATTCTTTGATCGGAACAAAAAAAAATGAGCGGTCAACTCTGTAATTCTTTGCCCATCTGCCTATCCAAAAAAAAATTGAATGGTCAACTAATTTTTGAGCTCTAATCGTTGATCCTTTTTATGTTCATTCCGTCATGCACAAGCACCAGATCTCGATAAGTTGTGGATTCTCGTCACAAGATCCTTTTTCTGTTCATTCCACTGGTTGTGGATATCTGTCGCGAATTGACCCCACAGGCCACAACCGCTTTACAGTTTCACACGCGGTGAAACTGCCTCCCATATTAGATTTTATTGTTCTTTACTTATTGCTTATTGTTTATTGTTCATAATTATCTGTCATCATGAAACAACTATCTGTATATCAAAAAAGATAAAAAGAGGAAGAGATAGTCCAAAGCTTAAGAAATTCATTGAATATATATTTTAGTAAAGAATCACATGACACAACGGAAAACTTAGTTCAGATTTTAACTAATGAATCAAATGCAAATGAAGATTTTGTTGAAAATAAGAATGATGAAAATAAAGAATTTGTGAGAAACGAAAGTCATGAAAATGAAAAATTTGTAGAAAATGAGAACGAAGAGAATAAATATTTTAATGATTTAGATGAAACTAAAATTGACAAATCTAAAGATATTGATAATTGTTGTGATGATGAGCATACAAACGAATATCAATGTTCGACACCAAGATATGATTTGAACATATTTGATATATGAGTTTGGGATAATCTTGATACAAAAATGATAGATTTACTTGTAAAAAGAGGTTTTAAAAGAGAAGATATTCTTAAATTTCTTTTAGATAAAGAATCTCGACACTTTTCTCCTACTTACTATGTTCAAATGTTATCAAATGGTGAGACTCGTGATCGAAATGGTTAGTGCACTAAATAGAGTGTAACTTGTCCATTTTGAATTCATTATATATGTAAACTTTTTTATATTATGAATCTACTAATTAACTTCTATTAAGCTGCAAATGTATAAATTAGTGTCTTTCAAAGCAATATGTAACTTTTAATGAGTGACTAGTTAATCAATTTTTTTTCAGTAGTCTATATGTTTAATTTTTGCATGATAAAATTATTATCTTGTTACTAGTCAAGCGAGGTATACAGGTCTTCGAACTGTGTTGTATGTTCACCAACTTCATGCTTGTAATTTATATTTTTATTTCCTTCTCTTATTTTTAGCCATACATGTCTTTAAATTTCCTATATTTTTCCTTGTGCATCAAAATGTTTTTCTTGATGTTTTGATATGATAAAATTTATACCTTTTGGTGGAAAAGACAAGGAAATATTATGAGCGGTTATAAAAAAAAATTCAATGTTCGATGACGACCTTAATCTAGTTTGGAGCTTCTTCACTACGAAGAAGAAAAAGAGTATTTCAATGGAATTTGTAATGACAATTCAAAAAATTCTGATTTTTTTTGTTCTTGTTTGTATACTTTAAAAAAATGATAAATCTCAGTCAGTCTCATGGACTCAATCCCTGGGCGACCGGCCCGATCCCACGGAAGTTTCCCACCGACCACCAGGGTATACAAAAATTATTCTTTTTAAATAAGAAAAATTATTATTTTTATTCTGGAACTCTAGTTGCTTGGAGAGGTATACAAATTTTTTATCTTGAAATTTTTATTGATTGAAAATCATAATTTATTAAGTTCTAAAAATTAAATATATGTTACTGTGTCAAAATTTAAAAATTATAATTTCGTCCAACATCCTTATACAATAAAAACCGACTTTGCGTGGGGGGCAGCTCCCTGGCGCCTTCTCCGATCCCAACTCCACCTCCTTCGGGCTGTAGACCCACCTCACCAAGCACATCGATAGGTATTGATCGTCCTCGATCTTCCCGTTGCTTCTGTAGTCCTTCCTTCCTTCCTCGATCGCGTTATTATTTATTTAAAGAGAGAGCAGAGCGGCGGAGAATTGTAGAAGTTCTGTTCATGTGACTCTGCGAATACTTGGAAGATTCGAGCACGCCGACGTGGAACGACAATAAGCGTTGACTGAGTTGGTTAGATCTTTGAGAAGATCTAGCTGCACGACACTCAAATTGCACGTGGTCGAAGAGCCCAAATCTTTGAGTCATTATAAACTGAATCGATTTCAACCCATTTAAGGGCCCATAACCAAGGCATCACCGCGTGTATAGAACTAATATTTAATTAAAATTAAGTTGAATCAAAATTTTTTAAACTAATTGAATCAATTAAAATTTTAAATTAAAATCGAATAAATCTGATAAAATATTGATTAATTTAATTTTTGATTAAATTAATCGAAATAATTAAAATTTTTAAATAGTATAAAAATTTATTAATTAATTAAAAATTTATAATTTTATTTATTTAGAAATTTAGAAATTATTTTTTATTTTAATTAATTCAATTTATTTGATTTAATTAAATAAAAATTTTTAAAATTAAAATTAAACTGAATTAATAGAATTAATCGATTTTTTTTTTTTTAAAAAACAGAAATCCCCAAA
>NW_027431619.1:0-3085 GCF_044706935.1 Curcuma longa
ATTAGTCACCTCGTTGAGGTGGATACCAAGTAAATCGAACGGGTTAGCGATTGATTTATTTCTTTCTTGTTTTTATCTTGCTTCCGCTAACAAATTTGCAGAGAAAGTCGAAATTGCTATTCACCCCCCTCTAGCGAACGCACCGATCCTAACATAATCTAGGCTGATGATGTCCCTTTGAGGAGCTCATAAGGATTATCATGTAAACCCTGCAGGTGGACCTTGTCCGCATGATAATAAGGTTGAGTGGTACTACTCTTGGATTAGAAGTTGATTAAATTCGAGTTGTCAGTAACTCATTTAATTGACGGACATACGATATCTTAAACACAGGGAGATTAATGTACTTATAGTAAGAAGGAGCTCATACAATAATATGGGATTGGTGCGGTAGTGCAATAATAACTCTCTAGTGGAATGAGTTATTATTGATGAGCTTGAGTTGGGTGTTCAGGGAGAACACAGGAAGCCCAAGTCCATCAGGAGGCCAAAACCAATTTCTCCTCTAGGTCCCTGCTGTAGTCTCTGGATAAAACCTCGTATCCACCTAAGAAAATTATATGAAATTTCGGATAGGAAATTTTAAGAATTTCTGAAATTATTTTTTCGGAGAAAAATTTTGTTAAGAAATTCTGATTAAAATTTCCGTTACGAAATTATTAATTTTCTTCCGCAGAGAAAATCAATTACGATTTTTCTAATTAAATCTGGATGAGATTTGATTTGATTAGAATCATAATTTTATTTCTTCCGCAGACAGAATTGGTTACTTCCAAAATCATACCAAATTCTCCGATCTGATTGATTGAAATCATACCAAGTTTATGATACAAATCATACCAAGTTTTTGATTCAAATCATACCAAGTTTATGAGATGGCTAAGCTATAAAAGAGGAGGCTTGCAAAGGGTTTGTGATAAAAAAAAAACAAAAATCCTTTTGGTGGCCGGAATCTCTCTTTGGTCGGCAGCCATCCTCTACTCTTCTTCTTCTCTTTTCTCCAAAATAAAGAGAAGAAAGGAAAGCTTGCTAGCCATCGGAGAAGTAGAATTCTGGTCGAGAAATTCTCGAAGGATCGTTGCCCACACAACGTTCAAGAAGAGAAGAGGAATACAACAGAAGATCGAGGGGTCATCCACATCCTTCACAACAGTCCGAAGAAAAGGTATAATTTAATGTTTCCGCGTTAATTAAATTATCATTTTTATCTTGGATCCTGTAAATCAAACACAAGAGCCCAATGATCTAAATGCATCGATCAAACTTCGTTTGATCGACTATGAGGGCAACTTGAAATCGTTTCTGGGAAAATTTTTGTTCTGCAAGAATCAACCGGAACGATTTTTCAAGACTTTCCCATCAGTATGTCCATTAGTGAATTTTGATCAAAATTCATTAATAAATTTAAGCTTATCTAATTAATCTAAATCATGACCTATGCATTTCTAGGAGTCTCATGAATGTCATGCCTTCCAACTTTAGTATCTCATCCTAGATAGACAACTTTGAGTTTCTAAAATTTATATACTTTTGAGTAAATTTGACATAAATTCACTATTGGATTTATGACTATCATATTTACTTAACAACGTCACCGGTGTATTCTGAGACTCTTCTAACTTGACCATGTTGAAAATTTCAAATTTTAGACATTGTACAATCATTAGTGACTTTGTCCAAAACTCACTGATCGATTTATGCTTATTAGGTTCAATCCAAACCAGGATCAATGTATTTTAAAAAGTCTTTTGAGTGTAATCATGCTCTCCAACCTTAGATTTCACACCTTCATAGGCTATTGTGAGTTTTTAAAATTATACAACTTTGAGTAAATTTGGTACAAACTCACTATTGGATTTATGTCTATTATATTTATTCAACAACAATATTAATGTATTCTTGAACATTCTTGACTTTAACCATGTTGAAAATTTCAAATTCTAAATATTGTACGACCATCTGTGACTTTTGACTAAAATTCACTGATGGATTTAGACATATTATGCATTCAATAATAACACCAATGCGTTTCTAAGACTCCTTTGACTCTGACTATGTTAAAAATTCACATTCTAGACATTATACGACCAATAGTAAGTTTTGACCAAACATCATTGATGACTTTAGGTATATCCAAATCAATTCAAATTAAGACTAATGTATTTCTAGAAGTCTCCCAAGTGTAACCATGCCCTCCAACTTTGGTTCCACACTCTAATTAGCCTACTCTTAGTTTTTTTTAAAGAATTCCAACCTTATGTAATTTGATCACAAAATCATCGATGGACTTAGACTTAAGATATTCACTCTGTTAGGAAGTATACTGAAAAGACTAGTTCTTTTGTATATAAACATTTATGAAATAGAGTATCATGTTTTGGTCAAATGATTGCAATAGTGTATTTTGTAATAAAGTCCTCTTAATTTACATTGTAGATAACTTGGTGTCTGTGAGACACAGAAGACCATGATTATCGGTCCCTTGTGAATTATAAACTAAGGCTCACAACCAAGATGGCTTTGGACAAACCATCGGGAACGGTTGTAGTGTAATTCGGTGACTGTCTGTCTTGACTGTAGAATTACACTAGTGCACTTTGTGTGTATTGAGTAGGACCATTGAGGTTGTTCGATTTACACTGACTCGCAAATTGAACAAGACCTCTGTTATTATAATTATGCACTCTTAATCCCGATATAATAAATGGGCATCTATACTTAGTAATTATTGCTTTGATTTACCAAAGGGTGAGATCTTTCCGTCAGATCAAATATTCTCGGTAAGTTGGGTGATGTTGCTATTTATACGGTGTGCCATTAATTATAGAAGGAATCCGTGTCCCAGTAGGACTGATGATGTCCCCTTGGAGAGCTCATAAGGATTGTCAAGTCAAATCTTGCAAGTGGACTTGGTCCGGCTGACAATAAGGTTGAGTGGTACTATTCAAGGTCTTAGATGTTGATTATTGAGTTGTCAGTGAACTCAGATAATTGACGGACATACGATATTTTAAACACGGGGAACAATGCATAAAATAATAAGAAGGAACCCATAACATAATTTGGGGATTGGATTGGTAGTGCA
>NW_027431620.1:0-5021 GCF_044706935.1 Curcuma longa
AATTATAAAAAATATAAAAAAGGGATTTTGGCTAGATGGTTTTGAACTTGTGATCTCTAAGGCCACAAAGAAAGGAACTAACCAATAATCCACAACAATAATATGTAAATGAATTTGTTTCATTTACATATTGATCTAATTAAATTGGGTTGTTTAAGTCTGTTCAATTAAGCCCATTGGGCTTCCCAATTTTTAGGTAATTAGATATTGACCAATTATTGGGCAAGGGATCAAATTACTTGGACTTGGTTATGTGTTGACATTGGTCAACCATGCTCATAATTGAAAAGTTGATTTGAACAACTTATACTCAAGAAACAACTCAATAGGTTTAGTCAATATGGTTGAAGATGATAAGAAACTAAATATCATGCATGGTGCTCAGGTGCCCGGGGTGCTTGGAGCTAGGTGATATTTTAGTTCTCACGGAACACTGTCATGTTGAGTCTTCAAGGTGCCGATCGACTAGTCAAAGGATCAGTTGAAAAAGCCCCGATAAATTAAGAAGATTTGTTTTTCTTGATTTCTTGTGTTGGGTCTATGCCTGTATAAATTGAATTAAGCAGGTATATGTACTGGTTTATCAGTTTTGTACTGACTTCATTAATTTCAATTTTTCAAGATGGCACAGACGATTACTACTATGACTCGACGTGAAGTGATGCGTAATAAGCTGAGGGAAATTATCTAGTTGATAGATTATGATCCAGCTTATGGAGTTAGTAGACACATGGGGAGGTTGAATAGACTATTTTTGGCGCCTAGAGATGTAGGATTTTTCGGTAACTGCCAACCACGCCGCCCACCATGCACGCCAACCACGTTACCCACCACGCACGATCTCCACGCTGCGCAACTCTGATACTCTGTGGAGACGCAGGCTCTCCCTATTAAAGGGAGAGCAAGGCTTTGCTGCGGAGTGGGGATTCTTTCCAGAGAAGGGCGAACAGCGAGGTGTGCGATTGCATTGAAGCGAAGTGTGAGAAACGGGACTGCCGGAGAAGGTGAAGAACTCCAATCGTGGATTTGGTTTGTGAAAGAGAAGGAATCTTCCCTTTCCCGGTGATTGTTCCTCCGACAGAAGCAGCAACCTCTGCCGCCGGAGCCGGAGTCGAGGCACGCTTTAACAGCTCCTACAATGGTATCAGAGCTGCGCAGCGTGGAGATCGTGCGTGGTGGGCAACGAGGTTGGCGTGCATGGTGGGTGGCGTGGTTTGGCAGTTACCGAAATTGCTAACACACACAAGCTCACTCCACGTGCAGAAACTATCAGCAATTCCTCTAGTGACCATCCTATGTCTAGTCTCCCCGCACAAACTTCTCCTACCTACCCTCATCCACATCTGCATCTGTCAACAACGTGCAATGATGCTAAACTCCTCCATCCATGTAAGCACATTAACACCTATCAATGATCCCTAGAAAAAGTTAAACCTCCTCCAAGCAAGCTCCTTCATGTGAGGATTCTTGTCATCAACGTAGAACCAACCTTCGTATTTGTGTTCAGAGAGAACTTGCATGTGTCTCTTCACAATTTCTCCATATTCATGCTAATCTACTCCTAATCCCTAACCTATAGGTTATTAGCCGATGCTAGCAACATTCTCCTGCTTGAGCATCTTAGGCCCATGCTCACCAAATTCAACCAACAGGCCTTGTGATTGTGGAGACTAATTCTACACTTTTCAACCCTGTAAATGAAACTTTAGTCTACTTGATTTCTCTAGAGCTTCAATTGATTCAAAATGTCAAATTCATCAACTAACTTTTGATGCCTTCTTGACAGTATGTGAGAACCATTTGAAATAGAGTTGAAAAATGCATGACCAATGAGACCCATAATCTTATATTGACATACTACTATGGCTTAAGCTTTATGGACATGACAAAGTGTACATATTTTCTTATTACCTTTCATGCAGTGAGTGTACCTTTGCTAGTGTAAACTCATGTAGTGGTATGGTGTTAATGAGTTAAAGGTTTGGGTAGAAAAAGCTGACTACGAAACCATAAGTGGAGGGAAACCCTTGACTTTTTGTATTCTTAAATTGCTCATGTCACTTCTTAAACAGTTGACTCATAAATTGTCTCCTTTGTACATGACATGCATATTTACTTATGCTTACTGCTTACAGCTTGCTTAAATTTCATAGTGATGCATAGTTATGATTGTTGCTAATATTATTGCTTTCTTGCTACATGTTATAATACGAAGTGCTTTATCATTTCTATTTCTTTACCGTCGACTCATGCTACAACCTAAACCATGTCTAAAATGCTAAGTGGAATTAATAACTTGATCCATAACAAGTTTTAGATGCTTTTAAAAAATGACATGTCAATTCATAACATGCTTAAATGTTGATTGAATAAATAAAATGAATGTTATGCTGGAAATAGGCTAGCTGGATTATCCTACCAACTACTTTCTTAGAGAACATTCTGTCTGTCGTCTCTAAACCTCTAAATTTACTAGAGGCGATTACTCATAGTGTCGAATCATTATGTTAGAGTTGCTCATAGTTGATTTTGCCATTTGCTTTCTATGTTTTTTCTTCCATACTAGTTGAATTGTGTTATATCTTGAAATAATTAAAAGGCCTTAGTTATAAATTTTAAAACTTACCGACCTTTATGCAAAAGTGCAAATAAAAGGTCGAACTTTTTCTTCTCCTTATGACCTTTTCTTCCGCTTTTCCTTTAAAACCTCTCTAACTCTAATCTTCCCGAAACGATTTCTTTTCTCACCCTCAAACTCTTCACAACGCCGCCATCCTTGCTCCCTGTTGTCGTCGTTATCATTGTCGCACACAGTCACAACCGCCGCACGTTATCGTAGCACTGCCAACGTTTCACAGCAACAAGCACGAGTGGATATTTAATTGAGGTGGAGTTTTCTTACTTGTCTCCTTAGCATTACCTTGTGTATGATTAAACTTATAATCACAGCCAAGAAGAAGAAATAATATATGCTTGTTTAGGGAAACATAACAGAGAATAATATACATGTGTGTTTATTTCTTTAATTAAGACAATGCATGATCAAATAATAGTTTCCTTGAGAATCTAAGTAGATCTTAATTAGAAGGAAATTGAGAATAGATTCTTTAATACTGGATTTGAAGAAATTTATTAGTTATTTATATTGCTCGATGAACCCCTTTTATTTGTTGTTCTTTATGCTCTAATTGTGATCTTCTCATTGCTACTCTATTAGAAAGTAGTATTGAGCAACTTAAAAATTTAAAAGAACATGGGAACCTAGGGGACTCCCTATGTTGAAATTTAAAATATCATGAAATACGTGGATGACCAATCAATATACCTATTCATGATAAAGCAACCACAAATAAATAAGGGACGAGAGAACTTAGGTTGGATACTCGTAGGAGGGTAATAGAGTATCATCCCTTAATTGAGTTAACAAGGAAAGGACTATACACTTGTGTCATGAAATTTGGTTATAAGATTATATGAAAAGTTGTGAGATTGTTTATGTTGAATTAAAAATATAATCAATCTAAAAAAAATAATTATAAAACAGTTGGCTCCGCAAGCAAAGAGGACTTTTGAAATCTTTCGTGTGTTCATAGGCTTCAGTCAAAATTGTGATGATTTTTTCTCTCGAGGTGGATTGCAGGTCATTCACCCTATGCTTATGTGAGACACCTCACGGGATGAATTGTAGTTCGTTCATCTTATTTTTATGTGAAGTACTTTTTGGATGGATTACGGATCGTTCACCCTATGTATGTGTTTGTATAGATGCATTCACATGATGTATTCCGTATTGGATGGATTGCGGTCTGTTCACTCCTTGTATGTACGATACATCCTTTTGAGTGTATTGGGGATCGTTCATCCTGTATATGTATGTATAGATGCCCACTTACGATGCAATTTCGTTATACAGTGATTGCAAGTCGTTCACTTTGCTATACGATGTATTTTTTTCAAGTGAATGTAGGTTGCTCACTTTGATATTTTTCATTTATACATAATGTGTTGGTATTAGGTAAAAGGTAGGTCGTTCACCTTTACTTAAATGTCACATTCTAGATGAGTATATTGTATGTCATTCTCTCACTCAATAAATCATATTGAGTTGTCAAATAAAATAAGACAATAATGAAATGTTAGAAAATGAGAAAATAAATATTAATTAAAAGAGAATAAAAGACGAATGACATGAAAAAGACAAATGATAAATGATATTGTTGCCCTCTTTAGTTAGATTTTCATGCACGTCTTTCGTATCTTCATTTTACACTTTGCTCACTTTTTTTTTCTTTTGATCTCCAGATTGACAAACTTGAGGTGATTTTCGAGATTTTGTCAATAAAATTAGACGAGTTATTCAAGATACACTTAATGATAGTTATGGAGATAATTTCTTCAGAGTTCATTCAATTTATTTTTAGTTGCATTGTTGGCTACTTAAACATTTTATTATTTTGACATTTTTCAATTCATTATCTGCACGAGATTAGTTGTCAGTCATGTCATGGTATGATAGAGTCAAGTTTTAGGGGTTGAACATTGTCTACATCATTGAATAAAATATTACATATTTATGTTCGTACAACCTATGTACCCTTGTTGGGTATTATTTATAGATTTTGATGCAGGAATGAATATTGTTCGAGCAAGGAGACTAACTTCCATATAGGGATGGAAGTTTCCGGGTAGTGACAAATTGTGCATATAGTTTTTATTTTGATTTGACACTACTTTAAATAAATTTTCATTTTTTTTGGAATATGATTATTTGTTTATAACCTCTATTTAGTCCGACAAGGTGAGATGTGGGCTAACGTAGGAGCTTTATAAGGTTTAGAATGGTTAGCTACTTTTAACTTGGCATAAGCATTTTAGGTCGGTGCAGATCTAATCCTAAACATGGCAAGGTACTAGAAATGATTGCTTGTATATGGTATACATCAATCATTAACTAATCCAAAATTAAATAAATAGTCTAGGTAAATATAAGATTAGGTAATTTATATATTCTTTCTAACACA
>NW_027431621.1:0-9075 GCF_044706935.1 Curcuma longa
GCATGAGCAATTAACAACAAAGGTTTCTTAATTTTCTGGCATACTGGTGGATTTAGATTATCCTGTTATGCCATCTTTAAATATTCTATGCCTCATTCCAGGCTTTCCACTAGTTATGCACTGGTGCTATGCTTGGTTCACGGAATGGAATTGATGCGGGATTGAATTGATAAGGAATGTAGTATGAATATATATTTCCTAGTTTGATTCATGTAGTATAATAGATGGATCATTTTCATTTCTATGTTTGGTTGATAGCAATTTTATAAGTAATAGACGAGTAATAAGTCTCCAAATTGATAAAATATCCCTAAATAGACAATAGTTCGCCTGATGCATCCACGCGCTTGGCCAACCTGTTCAGTCTATCCAATTCGGCTTAGTTTGCTATGCTTACCTTACCTGCCTGATCTGTCTAGCCCGCCTATCCCACTTGGGTCTGTTTTGCACATTCAAAATAGGGATTTCTTGGAAAATTGAATAGAGTAGAAATAGAAATTATTTGAAGAATTGAATACTGTAGGAATGGGCATTCCTTAATGAGAGTAAAGAATAGTTAAAGAAGGATAATAAGAGAATAACAAGTTTATGGAAATTTTTGTATCCTGAGTTCATTTTTAACCCTTTCTAATGAGAGTTTATATTTATTCCATGAGAATTTATAGGGAATGGATTAACTATTCCATTGAATCAAATGTGCAGTATCTATACCTTTTTTTATTAATATTCCTTGATCCCTTTGTAACTAGTGTTCTTTGTTGTTTATTTTGTGTTAGTTTGCCAATGCTTTTCTGCTTCTGCACGTATTGTAATTATTTGTTTATTCCTTGTCTTACAGCTCCCTCTTTAGAGCATATTTGGATGAAAATAATAAACTTAAGGATGAAATTGCAAAAAATATTGACAAAGGCACGGTGTGTTTTCTTATCCTTTTGTTGCTTTTCTATGATTCTATTCTTTGAGTCACATTTTGTTTTCTTGATAAGATTTTCAATGTTTAAACTAATATTACAAGAAGCAAAACATGAGCTCCTTTCTTTTCTGTTATGAGAAAATTTAAAATTCCCTGCAGGTTAATCTTTGAGTTCCTTTAACTTGAGATTGATTTGTTCATTATTTTTCTACAAGTAACGCATCAATTATTAGTTGGTGGAATAATTAGTCCATTCCTGTAACTGAGAGTAATAGGTAGCCCCGTGGCTTGTTTACTTGAATGATGGATTTAAAGGAATAAATTTTATTATGAATTATTTTCTTTACATACCCCCTCTCCTCTTCCATCTTACTCATCCGCCTAAGTACACAACTGATTAAGGGCATTTTTCACCCATTGTAGCTTAATTAATCATTTAATTTAGATTTACCAATAATTTAGTGCATAGCTGAGACATTTAATTTAGAGAGACCAATAATTTAGATTTATGAAAACCGGTCTCCAGTGGGTAGCCTCCCATGTGCTATCGGATATTACTCCTATTTTCAACCTGCTATTGAGTGTATTACTCCTATTTTGCTATCGGATATGGTGATTAAATGAAGCATGGGATTCTACTCCTAGATGATGACTATGGTACTCCTAGATGATGACTATGGTATTCATTTCTCAATCTGAATCCAACCAGATTGAATTTGTTTGAGTATTGTATAAAAAGCAAACAAAACTGAGTTCCGACAAACAAAACTAAACCCTTAGTCCTACTGCTATTTTTCATTTGGTTTGGTTTTGAATTTGATGTGGGCTAATTCAGTTCTTTGGTTTGAACTGAATAATGGACTCTTCTAATGATGATAAATTCATTCCTTTTTTGTTTATATCTTGTCTTATGGTATGTGTCGCTATGTAGATGGAATTATGATTCTAAAGATTAGGAGTCTTCAATTACTAGACTTTAAACTTTTGAACAAACCATGTTTCTAAGTTGGTCGCTATTCTTCTTAGTCTTACACAACATTCTTACTATTATCCTTGAAATTTGAATCACAACTAAGATTTAATTATTTGATCCCAGGCTCATATTTGTTATAACATTATTTGAAATTATTATACCACTCTTATTTGCATGTCTGTTGAAAGGTTCTGGCTTATGCACAACAATTAAGGGAACGGTCTAACTATGAGCATGCAGCTCTCATAGAAAGGATGCAAGAATTCAAGAGACGGATTGACCAAGAAAGTGAGTGGTCTCCAAATGGGTTAAAGGATTCGTCTAATGTTGATGGTATGCAGGACATTGCTAGAAGTTCTCACAAAATGATAGAGGCAATGATGCAATCAGCTGCTGAGGGAAAGGTATATTGTTGGAAAAGTTCATTTTATGGCTCTAATTTATTAGCTACTTTTGTCCATATCATAAATAAGCTTAACTACAGTTATTAAACCAAACTGTTATACTTTCAACTCTTTGCTTCTTAGTTTGCTTTCTTATTAAGCTTCTGCATATTATGTTTTTGTAGGTTCAAACAATTTGCCAAGGATATCTATCAATGGTGAGAAAACTAAAAGACTAGCTTTTTGTTGCCAGAGCTTACTATCCAAGTCTAGCAAAACTCCATGGGCAGCAGAACTTGTCCCATGAGCTGAAGCAGAACATGCAGGAACATGAACACATGCAAAACTCCATGGACCTGTTGTTGTTAATTATGGAGCTTCTATGTTGGAAGTTGTAACTTAAATTTGTGTTATGAACTTGTATAAGTTGTATGTTATCGACATGCTGTATGTTATGAATTTGTGTTATGAACCTGCTGTAAGAATGATTTTTGTGTAAATATAAGTTGTATGTTTTGTATGTGATTTAGTAAATTTTGTAGCCAATGATTTTGTATTTACAAAATATATTATTTCTTATTTACTGCTAAAAAAATCAAAAGACAACGCTTTTAAAAACGTTGTAAAACCCAAGCAATTTGTAACAAAATTACAACGCTTTTTAACCGTTGTAAAATGTGTTGTCATACCTATTAAAAACAACGTTTTTAAAGCGTCGCAAAAAGCGTTGTAATATTTACAACGCTTTTTATGCGTTGCGAAGGTGTTGTCGATGTTAACAAAGACAACGCTTAAAAAGTGTTGTCGTTGAGGGACCCCTTTTACAACAGGGCCTCTTACAACGCTTTTTAACCCACAAAGACAACGCTTTTTCCGCGTTGTCTATTAACATTTTTCTAGTAGTGGTGCTTTCTTGCACACATCTTTCGTCCAGTCTTTTGTAGGGATAGCTTTTCCCTCAGTGTCTTTGGGTGTCTCGAACCCATCTACAATGCTAAACCAATTCTCAATGTCATTCATCAAATAATACTCCATTCTACCTTTCTAGTAGGCGAAGTCGTTTCCATCGAAGTACGGTGGTCGTGCGGTGCTATAACCCTCTTGGAACGCCATATGTGTCTCTGGTTGATTGTTAGATCCTCCGAAATGTACCGTGCTCTGATACCACTTGTTAGGATCTGTTGGTTCGCTAGAGGGGGTGAATAGCGTTTTTCGAATCTTCTTTGATTGTTTCTCTGCAAGAGTGTTAGCGGAAGCAAAATATAATAGAGAAAACAATAGATCAACGCTAACCCAGTTTGTTTACTTGGTATCCACCTCCGCAGAGGTGACTAATCCAAGGATCTACACTCACGCACACACCCGCTGCACTATGAATCTTCTCCTTCTCGAAAACCTCGAAGGCGGAGAAACCTTTACAACTCTTTCGATCTCCTCAAGAATGATATGAAATAATGTTTAAGAGGAGAGGAAATAAGCACAAGAATAGAGAACAAACAAGTTCTCAGAAGAAGCACAAAGAGATAAAAGAATGGCAGAATTCTTGAGTTGATTTCGTGCAGGCTTCTTTTATAATTCTTCAACATCAGTCGACTGCTGGCAGAGCCAGTCGACTGATGCCATCAATCGGCAACAGAATCTCACATTAAAGCGCATTAAATGCTTGCCAATTTTCTCCAACGTTCAAATATCAGTCGACTGTTCCAAGACCAGTCGACTGGCATCAGTCGACTCACCATACACCAGTCAACTGCCCAGTCAACTCCTGTCTTCCTCTGACTCGACTGATTTTTCTGTGTGCGTCTGATTTATGAGAAGTCGACTGCTGGCAGGGTCAGTCGACTGGTGAAGCTGAAAAATCCAATTTCAGCTTCTCTTGACCTAGACCTCGGCCTTCAAACACCTCCCATAGCCTCATGCCTTCCCTGGATGCTCCATCATCCTCGCACTAGCCTGAGATGCTTCCATCAGCTTCGTCATGTCAAGTCTTTGCCAAGACTACCCACTTGGACTTTTCTTTTACCAAGACCAACCTTGGACTTTCCTTTGCCAAGACTTCCCACTTGGACTTTCCTTTACCAAGACCACGCTTGGACTTTCCTTTGCCTAGACTTGCCACTTGGACTTTCATTTGCCAAGACCACGCTTGGACTTTCCTTTGCCAAGACCACACTTGGACTTTCCTTTGCCAAGACCACGCTTGGACTTTCCTGCAAACTTGCATCACACATGTTAGATCACAAGTATTGCCTAACTTTAAACATGGTTTAGCCAAACATTGAACTCAATGCACTTGGGGCAAAGATTGCACCAACACTAATCATCGGGATTCTACCAATTTTCCACAAAAATACTTTAGATATAAAAGAGTGAGAGCTACCAGTATCAATTAAAGTATTTGCATATATGGAATAAACAGAAACCATACCCCTGATGACCGATCCATCGGCCCGCTGCGCCTCCTGACTAGTGGTAGCATAAACGCGTCCAACCTCTGTACTGGATGACGGTGCAATAGGCTAAGAAGTAGAAGGCCTCCACTTTGTCAAAAACTGACTCTGAGGAGCTAAAAGCTGGGGCTTCTGTGAAGGTAGCATATATGATGGAGATATGGCTGGTAAATACTGCTGTGTAGAATAATGTGTCTCCGGACCAATAGGATACTGAAAGGCTGTCGGTAGAGCTTCCTGGTCCCTCCCCTGAAGCATATATATTTGTGGCTGGGACGGTAGGGGTCGCTGCTGCTAATGTGCTTTGGCCCTCTGTGTCCTCTGAGATCGCTGTTGTGTAGGACGTCCTCCAGAAGATGCAGCACCAGTAGACTCCAACTGAGCCTTCAGAGTACACTCTCTGACCATATGACCCGGAAGTTTACAATAGGAACAAATAGGCTGATCCAGTGGGCAATCATCCATCGTATGACTATGCAATCCGCAGCAATTACACTTCGTATTTTGATCTTTCTGGCCTGAATATAAAGTACTACGGAGCTGTCCTCTAGACGGCTGTCCAGTCCTCTGTCGCTTCTGAGCAGTCAGCTGAGAGTCCCGACCCCTCATTTTACCGCGAACGTTCTGCTTTCCAACCTCTTTTTCTTTCTCTCTAGATATCTACTGCTGAGTTAACTCGATGGCCAGTGTCCAGTCTAAGGCCTCTCTATATGAGCTGATATAAGACCCTAACATCCTATCTCGAATGTATGCAGCGAGGCCCTGCGTAAACTGGCACTTCCGATCCTCATCCTGCGTCATCAGTTGTGGACAGAACTCTGAAAGTTTCTTAAATTTTGAGTTATATTCCGTAACTAACCTTTCTCCTTGCTTCAGACTCAAAAACTCCTAGTGGCATGCAATGCGGAAGGTCGCCGGGAAAAACTCTCTCTCAAATGCCTCTCTAAAAGATGTCCATGTCACCTCTCGCTCCCCAAATACAATCTTCTGAGTCTTCCACCAAGTAAGAGCCACATCTCGTAGATGATAAGTAGCCAATCCGACCTTTTCTACGTCCGTACAATCCATATAATCATAAGTATCCACCAAATTTTCCATCCATGATCAAGTTTTCCACGGATCAGATCCTCCGTGAAATAAAGTGAAACGTTCCTTGGCTGATTTGGCCAAAGTCATAATACGACTTTTGCTAGCCGGAGCAGATGTAGGCATAACTAGATGAAATCATCTAAGCCTGAGAACTCTACTCTCCAGTAGGTATATTACGATCCTGATCCCATAAATCTCTCTCCTCCTCGATAATATCTGGCTCCTCAGTCCCAACAAGTCATCTCGGCGGTCGACCTCATCCTCGGGGTATAGGGGCCATATAATAAGATGTACCTGATACACGATCAGTATAAATTTTCTACCAAACTAGAGAAATATACTAAAATACTTATAGATTTTTGCCAGAGATCTTTGCCATGTCATTTCCATCTCATAACCTAGATCGAGTAACTCAAAATCTAATAAACCCAATACTACAACCAATACGACTTTCGATTACTCGATACAAAAATAAATCCGAACAAATGCTAAACCTAAGTCCTAAAATGCAACGATTAATTCTAAAAAACTAATCATAAAACCATGCTTCGATAGACTCAAAAATGTGTTAAACAGAACGTAAACCTACGCTCTGATACCAAATAAATTGGTATCAGATATACTACAAATGCAACGAAATCCAAGAAACCTGCTCTGATACCACTAAATTGGTATCAGATATACTCTAAATATGATAAATCCGAAAGTATCTAACCTGCTCTGATACCACTAAATTGGTATCAGATAGACTCAAAATACATCGAACAGAACGTAAATATACGCTCTGATACTACTAAATTGGTATCAGACAACTACAAATGCAACGAAATCCAAGAAATGTAACATGCTCTGATACCACTAAATTGGTATCAGATAGACTCAAAACACGACAAATCCCAAAAGAATCTAACTTGACTCTGATACCACTAAATTGTCACGACCCGGGAGATAGCAGTCTAAAAAATTTCGGCAGCTCCTCCCCAGTATCCCTGATAATTTCCTAAATACGCACATATAATAAGGCCCACACGGCCTATCCATACTACAAAATATGGATTTATACAATTAACAAAAATAAAAGTGGCCCACACGGCCACATACACATCCTACACAAACATAGCAAATATAAATTCTAATTCTACACAACTACTAGCGAATAAACTCGATAATAGAGAATATCCGAAATTATGCATGCGGAAACGTAACATGTACAACTATGAAACCATGAATTAGAAACATGCTAATTTTTAAAATACTGATACGAAGCCAGAAAACCCGATAGTGCAAAAAGTAAACAAACTACACACATAGGATCCCACGTACTACAATACATCCACACACAAATATCAAAATCCTCGTCGTGAGATGGCATAGATGGCAGATATCTGGCCTCGTCTGTAAGCTCCTACCTGATATTTGGGAAGACAAAAAAATCCCAAACTCCAAAGATATGAGTATAAATACTTAGTGGGTAATATAGAAAGAAAGTGCATGAATGAAGTAATAGCAAGAGTACAACTACATACCAGAGTTTAATAAGGTATCAACAATATCTCTGTAGGTAATGAGCAACTAATATAGATCTCATGTAATGCACCATATTAATGACATGTCAAACATAGTGCAACAATCAAGAATCAAACAAGTAGACACTCAAAATGCAGTATCAGTACGGTCCAATACATATATATCATGCAGATAATGCGCATATGCATGATGCAACTGCCACACTCACTATAGCACTCGTGCAATCATCTGAGTCTGGGAATGTCCGACATCGGGGTATCAGTACTCCGCGCCCTACAACAAAGTAGTCCGGTGATCCAAATCAAGGGATCAGTGCTCCGCGCCCTACAATCAAGTAGTTTAGTGATCCAGTAGCTATGATAAGCTACGTATCCTATGTCCGATATCTGTCCTCTAATACTCATCCCTGACGTACCAACCATGTACTCTCCGAGTACCTCCCCTACCCCGTGTCGAGGCATATCATCGACTCAGCTGCGTACTGCCATACAACCACCATCACCGCGATGGAAATAGGATATGATAACCACCTATATAGATATATCACTAAAAGCCATCCACCATCACGATAGACCCACAAGGGATTTACAATCGTTTATCATGCATCATGATGAGATGCTCAAATCATAGTAATCAACACCTACTATACCAATCAATAAGCAGAGGTACAAGTCATAATGATCTCAGATATCATAAAAAAAGAACCATATCAATAATGATCACAGATGTCATATCAAGAATAGAAACAACAGACAAGAATAATAATCCAAGATCAACAGTTATAAGGTCAAGCATGATATGAACATGAGTAATATCAGTAGTATACAAATGACAGACATGAATAGAATCAACGTATCAAACTACTAGAACTATCAAAGAATCATGCACTAGAAATAGAAAAGAATTGTATTGACCAAATATAGTAAATTACCCAACAACAGGTATAGAAATATAATCAACAACAATAGAAAAGGAAATCATGCACTGAAAAGAGAGTAGATCTGTATTGACCAAATCCAGAGATTACCCACCTGATATATCGCAATCAAATAATTGAATCCCGAAAAATATCCTCGTAACCGATCAATAATCAAGGACCTGCAAAAGAAATAAGCAACAACCATTAATAAACATATAGATCTTAACAAATTTTAAGATCTACATATAATTCAAATCCAATTAGATCCATAATTCAATTAACTCATGTTAATTAGACAGAATTAATTTCATTAACTCCAATCGGATTCAAACCAACCTAACTTAATTAACCTAACACTAATAGACAAATTCTAACCTAACCAAGAAATCCAACACTAAACAACCTAATCAGATCAAACCAAAATTATAATTAAATTCTCAAGCTAACACCAATTCTATGAAACCAAACCAAGCTAAAGAACATAACTAATCTCAAATTCTAATTTATCCAACATATCCAAATCAAAATCAAGAGTAATAGAAAAGAACCATGCTATAAAAATCCCTAACAGCTAACCTAACCTCCGTCCTAACAATAAACAAAATAAATCAATCCCTATCCTAACCATAGATAAATCACATGATTCTACAATTTCTCCACAACAAGAAATAGATTAAATCAGAAGATTTAACCAAAATTAGGAGACTCATAGGTGCTTACCTGCAACAGAGAGGCAGCACCAATTTCTCAAAAACATTCGGTATCGATCTTCTCCAATCTCTTCGAGGAAAGCATGGTTCCCTGTTTGCCAATTCATTCCT
>NW_027431622.1:0-31674 GCF_044706935.1 Curcuma longa
TCTCGGACGATACGAATGTCAGAAGGGCCAGAAACTCTGCCTTCCTCTGCTGTCTTCATAGACACTAGATACCCTCGGCACCCATCGTCTAACATCATCTGAGCATGAATAGCAGAAATAATAGATATCGCATCATTCCGAGTACCAACGAATTCCCAGGAGGGTTGATCCGCAGGTCGGAAAGTAACCACTCTAGCTCTGCAGTCCACGGTAGCATGATAGGTGGCCAGCCAATCCATACCCAGAATAATATCGAACTCCATCATATCCAATACCTGAAGATCTACCGTAAGGAGGTGACCGTCAAAATCCAACGGACATCCTCTGATCTGCTGATTAGTAGTCAGCACTTCACCCGAAGGTAATGATACTGCTAAACTACTCGGTCTAACCATCGGAATTCTACCAATTTTCCTCAGAAATATTCTAGACATAAAGGAATGTGAACTACCAGTATCGATCAACGTATCAGCAAATATATTATAAACAGAAACCATACCCCGTATGACCGATCCATCGGCCCGCTGTGCCTCCTCGCGCGTAATAGCATAAACACGTCCCACCTCCGTGCTAGCAGGCTGAGTAGTCGAATGAAATCCAGTCTGTCTCTGCTCCGGCTGGAACTGACTCTGGGGTATAGAGGTCGTCTGCTGAACATAATGAGGAGCACTATATGTAGTCAGTGCTGCTGGTGGCTGCTGCTGCACCGGAATCGCCGCATAACATATCTCTGGCTGGGGAGGTGCTGGTACAACTATATAATCCTTCCCCTGAATCTGATACATCTGTCCTGAAGAAGATGAAGACCTCTGCTGCTTCGGTGCTCTGTGTTTCGCTGGCACCCTCTGCGATCGCGACTGAGTGGATCGTCCTCTGGATGAAGAAGTGTCTGAAATCTCCAACTGAGCTCTCCGAGGACAGTCACCAATCATATGACCAGGCTGTTTGCAATAGTAGCAAACAGACTGATCGGATGGACAATCTGAAATCTGGTGACCACTCGAACCACATCTATAACACCTCTTCTCCATAAACTCTCTCTGCTGAAGACCACTCTCCGATCCTGCAGGTCGCTTTCCCTTCTGCTGTCTAGAAGAACCCCGTGTCCCAGCTCCCTGAGCTGGCCTTTTCTGACCAGAAGTCTGTGTACTCGGGTTCTTCGGCTTTTCTGCATCTCTCTCCCGATTCACCTGACGCTGAATCGACTCAATACTCAATGCCTTCTCCAGTGCCTCTCTATAAGTGCTAACAGAAAGACCAGCCATCTTCAACCGAATATATGGTGCTAGTCCCTGAGTAAACTGAAACATCCGATCACTGTCCTGAACAACCAAATGAGAGCAAAACTCAGCCAATCGGGAAAACTCAGTGTTATACTCTGTAACCGAACGGTCGCCCTGCTTAAGACTCAGAAATTCCTGACGCCGTTCCTGACAGAATGTCGCAGGAAAATACTGCCTCTCGAATGCCTCACGGAAAGAAATCCACGACAAATCTCGCTGTCCGAATACCATCCTCTGGGTCTTCCACCACGTGACAGCCTGATCACGTAAGTGGTATACTGCCAACTCCACTCTCTCTGTCTCAGTACAGGAGATGTACGCAAATGTGTCTGTCATGTTTTCCAACCAAGAACGTGCTAACCACGGGTCTGGTCCCCCGTGGAACAGAGCCACTCTGTCCTTGACGGACTTCGCCAACAGCGGTATCCGACTCAAGTCTACGGATCTGCTGGGTGCAGTCGGTATCGGATCAGTAATCGGTATCTCCGGAGCTCGTGTAACTGGTATCTCTGGAGATCGACCACCCTGTCCAACTGTAGGAATATGGGTAGGCTCCTGACGAACCGTAGCCCCCTCGGAAGTCTCCGAATCTATAAATCTAGCGGGTCGTCTCCGTATCCGACCACGCCCACGATCTCCAGGGGCCATAATAACACCTGGAATATACAACCATTATAAATTTCTAGAACGATATACATGCACTAGAAATTTACTTACAACTTGCTTGGAGAATCCTTGCCGCTGTCTGTCCCATCTCACAACTGGATCAAGTACACGCAAATTCGATAAAACCGATACGACGACAACTTCGGAAAGAAAATCCGATGAAAACCGGACACCGGAATCGGAACGCAAATGCAACTGTCAACGCAACGAAACTCCGACGACAAATCCGTCCGACAACGAAAACGGATACGAACGGAACGATAACTCCGACGGAAAACCCGGAAAGAAACACCGAGACAAATCCGACGGACTCCGGAAAAATTGACTCACATGCAACGGAAATCCGAATGAACCTAACCTGCTCTGATACCACTAAATTGGTATCAGACAGGTTCCAACGACAAACTCCGAAAAATGAATCGTAAAACCATGCTCTGATACCACTAAATTGTCACGTCCCGAGAGACGGCTATCCGAAAAATTTCGGCAGCATCTCCCCAGTAACTATGACAATTTCCCTGGACAACAATATATAGAGCCAACATGGCCCAACAATATAACAAAAGATAATAAGGCCAACACGGCCATCACACACCACACACATGCAATATAAAATATGTAAACATCGCAGCGGAAAACAAAATACAACGAATACGATGTACGTAAAACTCCAAAACCAACAATAGTACGACCAAACATCAAGTCCAAACAGTCCACAAGCTACATAACCACAACAAAGTCCAAGTCCAAGTACAATGCATCAAAATCCAACAACTACAACAACGTAACAACACAATACCATGCTGTGAGAGGGAACAGGCTGGCAGAATCTCCCAAGCTCCTAGCACCTATCTGATACCTGGGGAGAAATCAAATCAACCCCAGGGTCTGGGTAGTGAGTATGAGATACTCAGTGGAATACAGGTAAGAAGTGCATAATAAAAGGTCAACAGGATATAAATGGCAGTATCAACAGATAAGGAAAGAATATATACCATAACGGATATAGGAACATGCAAATCAGAATGTATGGTATGTAAAACAGTGCAGCAAGCATATATCAACCAAGTGCAATAATCACACGCAAACATGCTGTAAACAACAATGCAGCATAATAATAATAATAAATGCATGAAATCATGCAACACGCATCAAACACAATATGCATGGTCCTGAGTGCACTCGTCATCCTCAAACACCCTCCCAGAGCTCAGTGCTGAGGCGCCAAACAGGACATACTGCACAAGGCTCCAACAACTATCCACTACTAATCAAGTGGTGGAGCGGGCAGTCGCACAGGAGGGCTAGTGAGCCAGTCCTGGTTGCACCCAACTATGGTGCAACCTCACCTCTAATGCACCACAACTCGGTGTCCGGTGAGAGCCAACTAAGACAGCCAACTGTTGCCGTCATCAACTACTACAACTAGATGATGTCATGTGATCATCTCAACATATAATAGCTACAGGATAGCAGCATAATCAACTAGAATCAGGTGAGTCAGGTATCGACATGGTATCAACAGAATCAACAGTATCAACAGGGTATCCACATGGTATCAACAGAATAGATCATATCAACATGGTATCATCATGAATCAAGATAGATCATACAAAGGTCAACGATAAGTATCAAGCACGAATATCAACATGTGTCAACAGGATAACATGCATCAACATAGAAAGTATCAACAGGATAGCAGGAATAACAACAGATCATGCACTGAAAAGATTTAGCCTGTAGTGACCAAGTACAGGGTACCCACCTGGTAAGTCGATCGTCAAAAACTAGAACCCCCAAAATATAGACTCACTCCGTATAATAGGACCAATAAAGATCAAGGTCCTGCAATCATAACAATACAACATTTATTACAACAATACTGTATTAAATTACAGTAATTAAATTGTATAGTCTAATCCCACCCAACTAATATAATCCAATCCATATGATCTGTCCCAATCAAACCCTAGCTCACAGCTGAGCTCTAACAGTTTCACCTCCCCACAGCTCTGTTCCAAAAACAGGGAATCTAAACATACTGACAACAGCAAAGTATAATGATCCAAATCCAAAACACTTACCCTATAGAGCCTTAATCAGCTTCGGTTCTTCCCCTTCCTTCTTACTGTCGCAACCCAAGCAAATCTCCACTCGGATCGAAGCACATCAACCAACTGTGGAGAGGGGCAGGTTTAAGATTAGGAAAAGATCCACATAACTTAGATTCAAGAACCCTAGATCCAAGTTAAACCCAACTTACCTTTCGATTTCTTCCCTCAAGCTCGAGCCGATCGCCTCTTCTTCTTCAACGATCGAAGCCCAAGGATCGATCCGACTCAAGATCTGAATCCGGAATCATAAGAAACCCTAGATCTAACTCAAATCAACCACAAAACTGAAATCAAACTCAACTCACTCACCGATCTTCCTCTTCTTCTCCGATTTGCTGCCGCCGATCCACTCCCCTTTCACCGCGTCGCAGCTGAAACACTCCGCCTCTGGCAAAGAACCGAGTCTAAGGCTGAAGATCCAGCCCCTACCCGCCTCCACGTCGCCGGCTCCGGCAGCTCCCGCCTCCGCCCTTGCGATCGGAGTGAAGAAGAGAAGGAACAGAGGGTCACGCGATCGGGATCTCGGAGAAGGCAAACTCGCGATCGGGATCCCCTTTTAACCGACATTAACGGGTCGGATCCGAAATCCAATACCCGATAACCCTAACCCATTAGCCCTATTTACAATTAAACCCTAGAAGTTTAGGTATTTTACATCAACTTCTTCCTCTTTTCATTTCCATGCTTACATAATGAATATTATTTCTTTAATAGATGTAATAACAGTACTATTAGGAGCTACCTTAGCTCTTGCTCAAACAGAATATCAATCTCGTATATATATATATATATATATATCCAGTGTAGATAGCTAGCTGCCTACGTACTGGGATTCAAATAAAATAAAAAAAATTAATTTGTTTCAATTTGAAAGGTTGACAGTAATTCTTTGCTGGCCAGTGAGCCCAAATAAAAAAATAATTTTATATTCAAAAGCTATGGATGGCAGAGGAGAGTAGGTGTATGCCATCAAGAGAGACTGTGATGGAAAGATATCCAACCATGAATTTGATCTTAATTATCAACTCTGGAGGTCACTTCTATCTGTCTCTGTTATTATTTTGAAACTCTTGGTTTTGATTGTATTGTTCTTTGTGGTTGCTATCTCTACTTATTCGGCGGTAAAGATCCATCAAAGGGATCAATGAGATGTGTAGTCTTCTACAATGCAAGGATAAACAAGTGGCATAGAGTTCCAAACATGCTTCAGAAACGTTATTTTTAATTTTCTTGATTAAAAAATTAAGATATTTAATTTATTAGTATCAATACTTTCATTTGATTTTGTATTCAAATTACACTTGATGAAATATGTCTTACGAATTTCAAGCGAATTATAGACAACATTACAAAAGAAAGATAAAGATATGCAATGAATTTGATAAAAATACCAACTTCAAAATATGAGAGATGATGATTGAAATTCATTTTTAGAAAAAGTTCATTATTTTTTTTACAATATTACATTGATATTCTCAAAATAGATGATAGGTTCATGTTGAGTACCATGATGAATGATAATCATATTGTATACATAAAAAATGATATATTTTTAATAATCAATAATAAAGTTAATTATCATATAAAAGTTTCAAATATGAATTAAGATTCAAAAGGAATAATTATAAGATAATTATTTTATGATAGTTTACACTTATAAAATTTTATATTTTATATTTAATTAATTATATTATATTATTATCTAGACTAACTATACTAAATCAAGATCTCCACTCCTGTATATTATCTAATTTGTACATCGATATTTTTCAGTTAATGAAAACCTGATAAGACAATCACTACTTTTTAATATACAATTTTGTTTCTTATTCTACTTCTTTATTTTCTGGTTCACTGAAGCATGCAGGCTTGATTCTATTCATTATCTACAAGCATATATATGCAACATGTATAAAAGATGGGACAATCCAATAAGATTTTGTTCTGAGGTGGTAAGGCAGAATAACGGCTGCAACATGGCATACCTAGATAGATTGAAATCCTGTATCATTTACAGTACAGTCAAATATATATATATATATATTATCTCATAAATTATATATCAAAACTTAGTACTGATCAACACCGGTATATGAAGAATTCTTTATGGAATTGGCAATCAACCATGAACGGAAGGGATATGCCAAAGGAACAATTATCTTTTCAAGGTCTAATTGATCATAATATGCAAGGATAAGAATAGCACCTAAAGCAACTAAGTTGATGACCACTAGCAGGGATTAATCTGTTACAGCAAAAATTAAAGGAATAAATTGAATCATAAGTTCACTTAATTGTTTGAGATTACCTTGCACATGTATCAGGTGATGATAAGAAGGTTATTCTCATTTCTGTGGTTGCGAGTAATGGGTCGAAGTGGATCGACCTTCCATACCCCATCAACAATGAACTTAATCTGCAAACAAGAAGATTTATGTTGATCTGCAAAAGAAAAGTGGAGCTAACCTAGCAAATGTAGCTGTTTCTGACCTCATAACTGCCAGGATATAGTTTCAGATACAAAGAAAAGATGCCAGAACTCGAGGATTCCATCCTTCTCTGCATGATGTTACAATGATTTTTAGTTTCTGCCAAACATTTTACAGTTGTATGTATCACTAGATTTCAATAGTGACCAATCAAGTGTAATACATGCATGAAAAGCTACTGACATCAAAGAATAATTGTGTAGAAACATAATTGTTCAACAAAGGAATTGAATAATGGAAGTCAGTGGAGAAAGAAATACAATTGTACAAAAACAATCTGCCAAAAAAGTATAGTTAGTGACACAAAACTATTAAGAGGGATTTTAGATAGCAAAATTTCATAGAAGAAAGAAAAAGAAGAAACCTGATTAGTCCATCCATCAAATGAGCCAGCTAGTAAAACCTCTGAAGCGGAATTTGACCAAACTATGCAGACAGAACGAAGTCGGCTTAGAGTAATTAGAGCTGAATAAAGTTTTTTCCGTTTCTCACCCACCAATTTCTTTGCTTCTCTGCAAAATGTTGATCTGATCATTGCCAAGTACTGCAATGTTAGAATAAGATAAATACAAAAGATCCAGATGAGAACATTAGATACATTATCTCAAGTGTCATCTTTCCTTCAAGTACTGCCATCCTTGCCCTAATGGATCTCAGCTTATCTCGTGCATTAATAATAGCAGTCTCTTGATATTCCAAAGCATCAGAGAGCTTATGCATTCCATCCATTGAACTTTGTTGGCCCTGAATTAATCATATACTGAATGCTAGTTGCAATGGGAAAAAAATGCTGGAAGAAATCATTTAACCAGATTAATAGAAGGGACACAAACTTTCATGAAAAATTTATTCACAGCACTAACATTAAATCTTAGTACTTGTTCTTTTGGTAACAAAATAGCAGCATCAGTGTATCAAATATTAAATTAAAGTAATAGAGATCTCAACATAAAAAACTCCTAAAGCTTTGCCCCTGAGTTAGATCTTTGTGCAATCAGATCTCAATGAAATTACTAAATATTCATGAAAACAAAAGAAATAAAGAGATCAAGTAAGGGTCTATTACAATTCATCGATACAAAGATTATGGATAGGAAATCTTATATTGATTAATGAGATAACCATTGTATGAATATAAAATTCTAGACATAACCTTACATGAGACTAAACCACTATAGAATATCTTATTAATCCTGGTATCTCAATACTCCCCTCAACCTGGAGCATAATGTTGTCCATGCCCAGCTTGTTGTATGAACTCCCGTAAATAAAGCATACGGTAGACACAACAATCGTGAAAAGAAAACATATCTACGTGCAGAAGCAAAACTTAGATGAGAAACAGGAAGGTATGTGCTTATACAGCATGGAGTTGTAGATACTAAGCAATCATAACCACACTGGTAGAAATTGCAAAGTACAAACAATTTTCCAAACCTATGGACTGCGCACGGTATTAGGAGGTATTCCAATTTTGTTTCAACAGCACAACTGATGCTTTCTTGTTTCTAAGACGAGAAGTCAATTCCCTTTTATAGGATCTTGCTTTATATCTGGCTGCAACAAATAGGTTTTCACTCTTTCCTTGTCTCAGCATATATTTTTGTTCTCCAATTGGCATTACTCTAATTTATTAATTTTATGTGTAAATAAGTGTGGTTACACAGCACACAGATGAAACTGAAAGGTTTCGGTTTCAACAAATGGTGAACAGCAAGCAACACTGCTAGGATGCTAGGAAAGTCTGAAACTAGGAGATTTATACTGTTGCAGTCTTTGCAGTGTAGTTCATAATTGTGGTTCATATGATGCTCAGGTTCCCTAGTTTGGAATAGCTTCTTTTTTTAATAAGGAAATTTTTAGGAGCAGCGTCTATACAAGATAATAGATTTCAAAATATTGGGAAGTAGAGCCCCTAAATAAAAAAGGAAGTCTCCATTTCAACAAGTAGTAAAAAATTACAATTTACTCAAAAATAAAAGTGGAGCCAATTACATACCTCCTGCAAAGAAACATTAATTCTGGACCTAAGTAACTTCAGTGTTGAGGCCAGATCTGACTCCAACTTCTTAAAGCGTACACATATCTCACTTTTGCCAATTTCTGAGTCAATTTTGAGTTTACTAATTTCTGCTGAATTTTGAGAATGCTTATACTCCTGATTCTTTATATCTTTATCTAAGACGTTGCAATCTAGTGCCTTGTTATTCACAGAACCAGAAGGAACAATATCACCAGCTGTTAAGCATAAGTAAGGTCATAAATCATAATATATGATTGCTGTACAAACTTGAACCATAGTATTATACAGTGGTAAGTTATCATTAAATTGTAATAAGTGTTTGACGGAGTTGAACATCATAACAATGAAAACTTGTTAAACTTTACGAAATCAAGGGATCAATTTCTAGCATTGCTACCAAATAATTCACCACTATAACTAAAGTAAATGTTGATGTCATGAAGGTTCATCTCCTTGGCATTAGTGTAGCATACGAAGAAATAATAGATGAGGCAAGAAAAGCTAACAATGTGACTTATCCCATCTCTATCGAACAAAAGAAATTCACCTGTGTCTAAGACATGTTTGTCATCCCTGGATGATGCCCTTCCAATCTCTTTGAAATCTGCTAAAGACAAATTCCTTTGTGTTTCCAGCCTCCTCAACATTCCTTCAATCACTCCGCCAGTCGCAGCACTCTCTATTTCCCTTTCAACAAACCAAAACAGCAAACCAGTTAAATCAAAACGTGAAGGGGAAAAGAAGGAGTACGTCATAAAACAGTTCTTCTCACGTCAATCTTCCTGAAGAAGAAGGCACCGAAAGATCCTCTTCAGACTCAAGAACACTATCGCCAACGGCATCATTCTCCCATGAACCATCAAAAACCACTTCTGGAGCCTCCCTGGAAACGGACTTTATCTCGGTGGGCACATCCTCGCTGCGACGCCACCCAAAGGCGAGCCAACCACCGTGGAACGAGATCGCTTCAACGAGATCCAACCTTCCCGCTGCAATCAGCTCCTCCCTAGTGGGGAAAGCGTCGAGATTCCCAGCCTCGCGCATGAACTCGTAAATCTGGGCCTCCAATTCCACCCTTCCCCACATCGTCCCGGACGCACCATTTTCGTCCCCAGTCGCGCACCTCCTCGACCATCGTAACGCATCAGAGAGCCATAAAAATGGAACCTTGGAGCCAAATGGATGCAGGGGAAGAAACTCTAGATATCTCCAGGGCGAGGGCAGCGACGACAAGAAGAAGGGGGAATGCAGGAGAAGAGATGGGGAGCCGCGGGGGCGGGGGCGGCTACGGCGCAAGGAGGCGGAGGACAGGACGAAGACGACGGAGGGAATGGAGGATGCGAGGAAACTCATCCTGCGCAGCATCCGCCGAAGCCCTTGGGAGTGCCCCAGCGAACTGCTCGAACTGGAGGGAGGGAGGCAGGGACCATTTTTCTTTCCTTTCTGTGTGGTGCGTCTCGATGGAAGAAGCCCGCTAATGGGAAAAGGCGGGGTCATATAATTAAGTTAAATTAAATTATAATAAAAAAATAACAAATAAGTAATTTTTAAAATTTAAAATTTAAAAATCGCCTTCATTTTAAAAATGATGAATTGTGTGGTGTCTCAATTAAGAGTTTCATAACTCTGATCATTTTCAAAATTAAATATTTAAATTAATAAAAAAATTATCATTTTCATCTACTCTCACTTTCTACTTAGGGCGTAGTGAAAAATATTTCTGTAGTTAATCATATCCATAAGTTGATTTTTAATTGTGCTGATGAGAGATGAAATTTGATGGCTTCCAAAATTAGATATTTAAATTAATAAAATAATTTATCATTTTCAAACCCACAACTACTGTAGGGATCATTGTCGTTTTCATATCCATGATTTTGTGAAGATGAGGCTACCATTCTTCGCCTCATTATCTTCAATTTTCTTTGCAGAAGAAAACAGAATAAAATTAAAACTCAATTTCTCTTGTAATAGGAGAAATCAAATAAGGTACGTTAATTTCTTAATAATTGAAGAAGATCACCATGATATAATAAAGATATTATGCTCCTTAAATATCAATATTTAGGTAGTGTTATTATGTTTTCTCACCAATTAAAAATGTTTGAAGTTTTTTTTTGTGTGGGAAAACTCATTGTAACATACAAGAATGGCATTCCAATCATATCTTTACTTACGTGGTGCAATGAGAGAGCTCAAATAAGACAAATAACTTTGACATAAGACTTTGTGCTCTATATTTTGAGGAGAGGTCACCTACCTTCAAAATTAATTGAACAAAATCTGAATATTCTACGCGACCTACGCACGACTCTGTGCGCGACACAGCTGACCTCTGCTACTTTCAACCGTCCTCGCCGCGTCGTCCAATCACCGTTGACCATCAGACCGGGCCCGATCGACGCGCCACTCGTCAGCGCATCGGCTGGCATCGGATTCCGGCCGGAATCCGACGCAATTCAACCGGAACGCACCCGACAGTGGCACACGGCGTTTCCGGCCAAATCGTGGTCGGATTCCGGCCAAATCGCGGCCGAAGACTGGCAGGGGAAGGACCGCCGTCCGATCGAATTGCGCCGGATTCCAATCACAATCCGATCAAAATCCAACGTCGATTGACGCGCCGACGAGTGGCGCGTCGATCGGGTCCGATCCGACTGGCCGGCGGTGATCGGACGGCGAGGCGAGGGCGGCGGCGGAGGGGTCGGGCGGGCGTATTACTGTGCATTCCCACATTTGGATGGTCAGATCTGGCTCCCGATCGCGTGATGGACGATGGATCACGAGTCGCGCACGGGCGCGCACGAGGCAGTCGTGCAGAATATTAAAATCGTGTATATATATATATATAAGTGGCCGCGCGCCCCGGATTCGACAGTTTCCGATCGAATTCATCGGATTCCGATCACTATCCGATCGAAATCCGACGAAGGCCGGTACGCTGGCGAGCAGCACGTCGATCGCGCCCGAACCGGCGGCCGACGTTGGCTGGACGGCACGGTGAGGACTGCGACAGCGACGAAGGGTCGAGGCCGAAGCACTGTACATTCCCAGATTTGGACAGTCAGATGCGACGTGTGACTGCGTGATGAACGGTAGATTCGACGTCACGCACGGACACGTAGGAAACAAACACGCAGCATAGCAGGAATATATAAATATATATATATATATATATATAAACTTCAAAATAAACTAAGCAACAACAATAATAACTAAAGAAAGAGATGAAGCATAAGGGTAGAACAAAAGAGAATGAGCAATATCTTATGGTTATGCCTATGAGTAGGGAAGTGGAAATCAATTGTTGGCTTTTGCCAAAGACACTCCCCCCACACGCCAAAATCTTCAGCCTACCAATTCAATTTAGCACACACTTAACTAAAGCAAAGCCCTATAACAATTAACAAATCCCAAAGCCACCAATGATTTGGCTCACTCAACTGCAGCTACCTACCTTCTGCTTCATGGTCTCCCTTAAAGACGAACTAACGACATCAGGCATGGCGCATTCTATTTTCTCTGCTCTAGGACACCATCATTGATACATTGCCAAAGCAGTAGTACTCCTCCCACACCAACCAATCCTTGCCACCATAATATAATCTAAAGTGGAACTATGTTATCACTTTCCAACTGTAGAATTCTCTATCATATGGACAGCTCTGGCCAAAAGCATCAATGAGGGATGAAGAGTGTGATAGGGAATAGAAGGCACAAGGAGCAGCAGCAGCTTGGCAAGAGGAGCAGACATGGCTGCGCCGGGTGCTTTTGCTGCAGCTCCAGGCTCAGCGTCTCCTCCTGTGACAGCAGCACCAAGAGCTATGATGACTCTGACCAGCTTGACGCACTGTCTAGCCTTGCACATGGCATGGTGCAGGCACGGCTGGAGCAGATGGTCGGCCAGCACAGGGATCCAGGTGTTCACCGCCGGCGAAGAATGAGCTCTGTGGCAGGCGAAACAAGCAGCAATAGGTGCATTCTGTTGATCGCCATGGACAGGAGGTCTTATGACCCCAAGGGGGACTTCAAGATGTCAATTCTGGAGGTTATCACGTCCAGAAGGATAGAGGAGCCAAACGAACTCAGGAGCCTCTTGAATTGCTACTTGTCCATGAACTCCTCAGACCAGAGGCTTGTGATCCTTGAAGCCTTCTATGAAGTGTGCTCCACTCTTTTCCATTGTAGAGATCAGTAGAAGCTAGAACAGAGGCTTGTGATCCTTGAAGCCTTCTATGAAGTGTGCTCCACTCTTTTCCATTGTAGAGATCAGTAGAAGCTAGAACAGAGGCTTGTGGTCCTTGAAGCCTTCTAAGAAGTGTGCTCCAGTCTTCTCCATTGTAGTGATCAGTGGAAGCTACAACAGGAGTGTAGAGAAAGATGTAATCATCTGTGAAATAAATCCTGTCCAAGTAACTGTAATGAATGGCTATGTTTAAGGTTGTCGATACTCTTACCATTCACTATTTAGTAGCATTATTGTTCACACAGGAATTACAAAGGCTTCAGCTAGGAAAATATACTAAATAGATACCTGAAGCAATAGAAAAATATTGAAGATAGCACAATGTAGCTTGCATCTTCCTTCATAACACCTGGAGCATACTCTTGCGTAGATCTGCCAATAAATAATGTATAAGAAAATAAACAGCTCCAAACCACAAAAAGTTAAAAACAATACCATGAAATAATGAAGCCAACTTCATTCTTCCAACAAAGAACTACAAGAACAATGTAGCTTGTAGCAGCTTCAAATACTTCAGCTATCTGTAAACTGTGTAAATATCATATACTCGTAGCCTGAATCTTAATGATAACAAACATATAGTACCAAGACACAACAACAACAATAATCAGGTCTTATCTCACTAGGTGGGGTCAGCTATGTAGCACCAAGACACAATGAAAAAAAATATTCAAGATCACAAAGAGAGAGGAAAAAAAAGACATTCACAAGTAGTATACATGAAATTTTCACCAATTTTTGAAGCGGCATATGCTTCAACAAGCACAAAAGAGAAAAAATTGGGAAGACTACTAAATATCATAGCATAAGGTGCATTAGTGTGAACCAAGGTACATGTGGGAGCCAATCTTTAACAACAAATGTAATAAAACACAATTTGATTTTGATAGAGCAAAATGGAATTTGAAATGCCAGAAGAAGAGCTCCGTACATAAAGGAAAGAAAATGCACCAAAACTATGTTTTGGTATCACAACCAAAACTACAAGAAACAAGAGGTCCACATCCACAGCAGGCATAACAATTATACTTTAAAAAGAAATGTCCAGACCATCACCAGTCTATCAAGGCCTCTAACAGATATTCACATTCATCTTTGAACAAAAACAAAGTTTGAAAGAACTTGACACCAGCAGCATCCTCATATGACATTAGATAACTGGAAAAAGAGATAGAGAGCAAGGGTCCTTAGCTATTCTAAGGTCTTGAATTACATATATGAGAAAATTGCATTTGTAAAACTGGTGCCCGTGCTCCTCCCATGTTCACCTCCACTATTCCACCTGGAATGGAGTTGTATTGCTGCCTGCATCCAGGACAACGACCATCTGCCTCGAGAATTCTCTTGTGGCAGAATAGGCAAAGGCGAAAGCCACATGAACATGGAAGAAAGTTTGAATCTGTCAGATCTAGATCCTCACAGCAGATAGGACAGGGAATTGGCAGGGGAAGGATGCCTTTTTGTTGGGAAACCCGATGGCCCCGGCCTGCATTTGCTGGAAAAATCCACTGTTTTGAGATAGTAGGAAGGCTTGGAGGACGAGATGTGTCGTCTGGCCTCCATGCTCTTTTGGTGTTACGGATGGGCTCCGGCTTTGTGGTGCTCCCTCCTAAAGGAGCCTCAACTGGGCTACCAAGTGTGGCAGCTGCATCAAAGGGAGTAATTTCTCGAGCAGAACGATGAGTATGGTTGACGGAACCAACATCCTTAGTCAAGGCGTCGGCAACTGCCTCCCAATCGTCAAAGACTCCGTTTTCTTCTTCTCTGTTTTCTATGTACTCTTCCTCTTCACCATCGCTGGTGCTACTCGAGGTGGAATCCATGCTGCTACTTCTGCTGCTTCTACTAACGCCTGAAGAGATATTCCTTCTATGATGATTACCTACAGCAGGCTTACGAAATGGGGAATTCATATCCCTGCATTCATGCAGCGAGGTAATGCCATCTCGGCGTTCTTCTCTCACCGCCCCTTTGGAAGTCAGGGGAGGAACTTGCAAATGAAGAGCGCTAGTCAAATTGAAATCGTCACCCTTATCCTTACCTGATCCAGCGTAGGAAACAAAAAAAAAAGGCAGTTTTCAGAAAAACAAAAGAGGTGAAGATTCAATGTCAAAGATCGCTCATATCTCGATACCAGAACACGTAAAAGGGGGGAAATCGGATCGAACCATGAGAGAGCCATTGCTCACGCCGCGCATCGAGTTTGCATTGCTTCAGCTTCGCAGATCGATTTGCCTAATGAAGAAAGAACACAAAGATTTCGATCACTCACGATACGGATCATTTCATTGGCATAACGAAAGAATCACACAATAAAAAAAAAAACAAACTTTAAAGTACCCGTTTCTTCCTGCCGGAAACCATCAAGGGAAGCGAAGAAACGTTAGCCATCGCGTCGTAACCCATCGATCGGTTCACCTCCCGAGACCTCCTTTCCTTTTTTTATCCGAAAACCCTAAAAACGGGCGAGCGCGAGTAACGGAAGCGGTTCCGCGTTCTTCCTGAGAATATGAATGTCTTATATAGATCTTCTGCCCTAAAATAAATGGACGAGATTAATGTTAAAAAAACTGCCCCTTAAGGGATCTAAATTTACCGACTAATGCAGAGCCAAATCTAATGGGCCAAACTAATTCCGGAAAGGTGGTTTAAATTGGTAACATCTGGAATTTTTTTACTTTGTCCATCCCATTAAATAAATAAATAAATATATACATATATATATATATATATAATATATATATATAACTGATGAAAAACAAATCCTTAGTTAATAGTATTGTCATATAAATTTAAAATTTTAATCTTTGTTTTAGTTTTCCCCTAGCTCGTTTAGCACGAGACTAAGTATTTATTAGTTTAATTATTAAACAAAATTAAATATTCAAATTGATTACGTGCCCATGGAAGTTTTCCCAGGGCTAACAAGCTTTCTAGTAAGATTAACCAAGTATCTAAAGAGTCCTAATTGTGGTACATTATAAGAATTTTTCTTTTATGGGATGATAGATCTAAGAATATTAATTGCTTGGTTGGGCCATCACGAATACTTCCCAATTTGCCTTGGTAGTTGGTAGGAGACTTCTTTTCATAGGTCCAAATCAGTCACATCTAGGATTAATCAAATCGTAAGAATTGAATACCTAGATTACTAAAAAACTTCGCCTCATAGGTTGCTATTGCTGTGATGTGTTCTGTGTTTGTAAGATATATTTGCTATGATGGATTTTATGTTTGAAAGATATGTGATAATGTGCAGCGGTTAAAGTTCTTTGATGGATCTTAAAAATTTCAAATTTGAGACTCAATTACGATTCACGAGGTAATTTCCCTCCCGTGAGAAATGAGTGAGAGAAAATGAACTATCTGGATGGATTAAAACCGACAAGTGCTTTTTGATTTATTTTGATGATCGATAGATGACACCAATGGAAAACTTCTAGAACCAAGTTAATCATTCCAAGATTAATCAATATAAGCTGAAAGTAAAATTCAAAAAAACAACCTTAGAATATTTAATATGTTTACATTCTGAAAGTAAAATGAAGTAAATTATTTTTAAAAGTTCGAATGTCATTTAGTGGGTGGGTATTAGGAACAAAGCCTAATATAATTTCTTCCATCTAAATTCATGTTGACAAGTATGAAATTGATTAGTCTATAAATATTTGTATGGTTTCAAAGATTAACATTTATAATAAATTGATCAATTGCATGCTTCCTTGCATTGCTCCATCCTTAAGTTTGTTTCCTTTTTCTTTAAACTTGTGCAAAACTTTTATCTTCATTTCCTTGATCTTAATATCATTTCTTATTCCCCATCAATATCGCTGATTCTCACTATATAATTACTTAACACAGTTAAAGAATGAATAGGAATTAAAATATACCAAACATGTGAAAAGTTGGCAGCATACTGCAGGAGAGTTGGGAAGAGAAGTAATGATAACATCAACTAAAGCAGAGACCTTGGCAAAAACTGAAAAACACAGAAGATCACTGATCCAACTTATTCTTGGCCACCAACTCCTGATAAGTTACTCATAATCTCCCTCTTAGAATTATTGTTGATTGGATATTTCATAGAAATAACTCAAGCATGTGACCTTTCAGCACTATATATGCATGCATATACAATTTTGTACATGACAGTCATATGTCCTAATCAAAGCTAAATGGAAGCAGACCAAAATCATTTTAATTAATGCACTTTTTTATTTCATAGTAACGACAATATTTATATCTGTATGTCATCTTTACCAACCGAGAAGAAAGAATGATATCATTACATAATGCAAATAACAATATTTAACTTACTTTTGCAGTTAAAGCTGCAATAAGCTGAGCTCTAGCCTTCTCCAACGCATCCGGTAGATTCTCAGGCTTCCTTCCTCCAGCTTGTGCAAAATTAGGCTTGCCACCACCTCCGCCGCCGCACAGCTTAGCTATGCCTCCAATGAACTTCCCTGCCTGGATCCCCATTTCAACAACCGAAGGAGTGAATGCGGCGACTAAACTTACCTTCCCATCTCCTGGGCATGAACCTAAAACGATCGCTGCAGGATCTTTCAGAGAATCCACAAGGAATTCGGCAGCATTTTTGAGGGCATCAGCATCCGCTTCGTCCATAGACTCAACTACCACTCTATTTATCCAAGCTTCTCAGTGGCATCAGATAAAGCACAAATTAACATAAATTAAGCGATGAGTATCAAGTTGGTACCTTATGTTAGAGGTTCCTATGACAAAGGCTTTATTCAGAAAAGACGAAGCTTTGAGTACTGCCACTGTATTTCGTAGAGTGGAAACTTCATTCCTTGCCATTCTCAGCTCCTCTAGTAAGTTCTCCACTCGACCAGTTACATCCTCTGCTTTTGCCTTATTAAGAGAACATGGCAGCATGCCAAAAAAATGAACCAAAGATGATATAAAGAAGCCTCACTAAACAATGTTAATGTGGTAATTTCTCCATCAAAATAGTGATGGTTCCAATATGTTTAAGAGAAGATACTAGTTATATACAATTATATCCACACTATAAGTTTAAGCAGCGGAACATGTAGTGGCGCTAGGATCAAGTAACCCAAGTAACCGGGGGGAAAAAAAATCCAGATTAGCATAAATATAATCATTCACATCCCAACATTTCAGCATCAAACTGAGTTATTTGAATTATCATTGGAAGCCAACATTTTTTTGAAAAATAGACGGTATATACGAGAGAAGGTAAATTATTTCAAACATCCAACAATTATTGTTTTTTTTTTGTATCTATAATTTTTCACTTGAATTACATTTGATTTTATTGTTTCAATTAGGTAAATCCGTCAATAATTTTTTTTACAGGGACATACCAGAAGCTGAATATGCCCCATTTAACATCTTTTAATCAAAACATTATTTCTTTTTCTATCTAGTTTAATTGCTGTTTTCTCTACCCTCTTGCTCTTTCTGTCTTAGTCGTCACTCCTTTCTCTCTCGTCTTCCTCCTCCCTAGGGTGTCACCATCGATGGCCACAATACACTCACTTCTTTCCTTGACCACTGCCTCCTCTCTCCCTCTTTCTGCTCCTCTTTCTTGCCCCTCTCCCTCTTCTCCCCCACTTTCTTTCAACCTTTGTCTTTTTATCTACCTGACACCCTTCCCTCTTCTCATTAGGTCATCATTGCTGCCAACAACAGTAGCCTTACAACCAAGAGGAACCAAATCCAATCCATAATGTCAAATTACTCAAGATGGAGAACCTCTTAATATTTAACTATACTTAAGAAGCCTCTATCAATGGACTGACTTGACTTAATCTTACATGTATTGGGAAATATAATCAGACAGCGTTTTCTCATTTTCTTTCATGTTCCGTCCTTCAATCTCTTTTTCAAGTAGACAAAGAAAAGGAACCTCCTCTTCTCCCTTACTTTCCTGTCACCCTTCCACGCCATGTTTACTTTCTTCCTCATCTTCCTCCACTCAAGTTAGCACGTCCTAAAGGGGTGGAGTTTCTACCCTCAATCCCTTGCTCTTTACCCTCCTTTGGCAAGTGTTATCTCAACCTCTCTTGCCCTCCTCCCATCAACTTCCTCCTTTTGTCTTCTCACTATTCTTCCTGTTGTCTTTCTACCTCCTCCCTCATTCCCTCCCTCATTTTACCAATGATAACAACGCTTAAGTCAGCTCCTCTCCCTCTCCTTTCTTTCTCTTTCTCTAATCTCTTCCATAGGAGAATCATTAGTGGCAGCAACAAAGATAGAACATTTGAAGAGAAGAGGAAAAAAGGGGAGAAAGAAACAGGGAACAAAAGAGAAGAAAAATAAAATATAAGTTAATTCATTGCAAAAACAAAATTTCTTATTAATATTGCTTAAACATATTTTTATAATTATCAAAATTAATACTGATTTGAAATTTTATTCCATTCTATTATTAAATCCATACATTATTATTAAAAAGACCTTCATTTTATTGAAAACAAATTATTTTAAAGGCTAATTCTTTACATTAATCTGAAAGTATTACTAATTATAAAATTTATATAGATGAAAAAGTATATTTCAATTTCAATTTACAATTAAAATAAATTGAAAAATACAATATATTATCCTCCGTGAAATATAAAAAAGGAAAAATATATTGAACAATTAATATAATCCGAATAACCAAAAATAATATAATTTTCAAAAAGTAAAAATTTTGATAATTTTTAAAATGAACGTTTCATTCGAATAAATAAATATGAAAAAAATGAAGATCTTCATATATAAAAGGATAAAAAATAGTTTTTTTCAATATGGTAACTTATTTTTTAAAAGGCAAACATTAAAAGTAATCCAATACAAGTTATGATAAATATCAAAAGTTGATGCTAATTTTTATTTATAAATATAAATTTAAATATGTTTCAATACTATTGGCTATTAAATTAATTTTTTAGAACTATAAACTATTTTAGAAGAATAATATATGAGATAAATTTTAGTAAAAAGATGGTTTAGTTCTATGTAATAAAAAAATATAAATTATAAATTTAAGAGAAATATAAACTATTAATTAAAACTTCAAACTAATTTTTTTTTGTAAAAAAGATGAAATTTTAATTCCATACCAAAGATTAAAATTAATACATTAGACCGTGTCTAAATATTTGCATAAACTAAATTCTATAATATATTATATACTTCTTTTAAATATATACAAATATAAATAAGCCTTAATTATTCTTCTATTATTATCAGCTGTTATAATTAATGTTACTTATATTAAAATGTTATATTTTTTTATAGTTACACCATATCTATATAGTGGGTAGCGTGATCAACTAATGTGCAGTCACTACGAAGTAAAATTTTTATCCTGCATTCTCTCTGCTACTTAATGTATTAATGTAGATAACCTCACACAAATCAGGCAAAGAGCAGAGATCATACATGGAATAAACATGAGGACTGCATACCTTAAGTAGTAAGCATAGACGTTTCATGCTGTTGTCTCGAGCAGTGACATATTCAATAAAAGCTTCACCAGCAACAGCTTCAATACGCCTGATTCCAGATGCAATCCCTTGTTCTGAGATTACTTTGAAGCCACGAATCTCTGAAGTATTAGAAACGTGTGTCCCACCACAGAGCTCCATCGATACACCAGGCACCTCAACTACTCTGACCTGCAAAAAAAGACAACAATCAAGGAACTTTGTCAGACATGTATATCGAAAACCTAAAAGCAGGATAGCTAGTGCTATACAAAGAACAAATGCAGCACATAGTCAATCATATAAAGCCAATGGTTTTGACCTCCATAATGCATGGAAAACAAGAAAAAGTGAAGGTCAATGAAGCAACGGAACAGTTGTACAATAAGGGTTATATCTCTATGCAGAATTATCTGCCTCCACATAGCATGCTAGACCAAGATATAATAACAGTGGAAAACATTGAAAAGCTCCAACAGCAGTACAACATTTTATTATGACAATTTCTTCAAATGGCACACATGTTCTAGAGAGAATCTCTTGAATTAGATGCATAGAAGGCAATTTATGTGCAGCCTTTTTCATCAAGTAAATTTTGCTCTGGGTATTTATAAACAGCATGGAGAATCTATTATTTTTTGCACAACATAATACTGAAACTTCTCAAGAATCATACCAGCTCTCCATACTTTTCCCCAAACATGGCAATTGCACCTGCTTCCTTTGCATCTGACAAAGGCATTACTTTTGTTTGAAGTAGTGTTGAATCACTGATCCATTGATTTATTAGTTCTTCAATTTTCAACAATTCCTCCTCGGACAGCGGTCGATGGAAGTTGAAGTCAAACCGAAGCCGATCAAAGGCTACCAGCGAACCAGCTTGCGATGTTTCCTGACCAATAACAGTTTTGAGTGCAGCTTGTAGTAGATGTGTTGCAGTATGATGGACCTGGACATATTAGGAACTGAAATTACAACTTGCAACCTTTAACTAAATAACAGAACAATCAACAAACACACTTGAATGTAATTCTAGATCTGCCTGTCTCACTCTTGAATGGGATCTGCTTTCTGCAATGCTTTACGGAATCGCGCATGTTATTCCTGACTAATGAAAATTCAATTTGTTGTGCCAACAAAATGGGTTTTAACTCAGTTGTAGCCTTGTACGATCACAACCTCACTATGTTAAGTATATTAGTTACGACAATAGATGAATTAATTTGGAATCGACAACCAAATAACAATAGAATAGGCTAAGAACAAGAATATTGAGGAATGATGGATAAGGAATAATTGGAGCAAAAATAAAGAAAGAAAATAGTGATGATTTAAAGGAAGGAAAGGGAAAAGGTGCTTTCATATAATTAAGAATGTAGAGACATCGGAAGAGTTTTATATACTTAATAATTTATAAATATCAACACAATATAATTAATATAAAATTATAAATGCTTAATTTTTTAAAATAATAATAATAAAGTATACAATTTATGCAAATATTAAAGTGTGCTTAATAATAAAAGGACATTCTTTCTTACCTACCAGATTTGGAAATTCACTTGCGGCATAACAATATGCTGACTGCTAACTCCAAATAGTTTCAATAAGCATGGCTTGAGGATTAATGACTTGCAATATAACAATATATAAAATTGTTGACTAACATAGACAATAAACCTATTGATCAGTTGAGGCAATTTCTGGTATATACATCCTGTTTGTAGAAAAAATCAAGAATGAAATGATATTTTTCCCAGGCAAAGGGGCCCTAGATGTTCAGTCCCTTTTTGACTAGTTCTACTAGTTTTAGTAATTCTTTTAACTTGATTCCATATTCAAAGCCCTCAAACCAACCCACTGATCTCCAACTTACTAAACTTCTTCAAAGTACATCATAAACTTGGACACTACCAATCCACCCTCTTAGAGCTACTTTGCAACCACGTCTATTGGATTATTTAACAATTAGTGGTCAAGGATGATTGAGATATCAAATATTTCTGTGTTGGTAGTAACCGATAATTCAATCTGCATATTACTACTAGTAGAACTAATGCAGATGTGTTTCCTATATGCAATAACAATACATTAATTCGAGAAACAGTGATCTAATAGTTTTTTCTATTGTAATTAATCACATACAAAGTAATGTAAAGTGCTTATTCATATTTGATGAACATGAGAACAAAATCTCAAGGTAACTGTTGTGCAGTACATCTTTCTGAATTTTTGTAGCATTGAAATTATTTTTATGTGATTGTATTTGATTTATTTCAATTTCATTCAATCATAATGGATTCAACTAAGTCATAAGGTGTGGGTTTTCACAAAGCTTAGGAGTACATTTGTGAAATTTTCAAAACTTTGATCGAGAGTAATGGGCTTGGTTTGGGTTGGACCAAATTAAAGTAAATTAGAGGTTAACATGGGTTAAAATATAACTGCCTCAAGAAATTTAGGGTAGCTATTTGTGGTGTCTACACTTAAGAGATCGCATCGTTAGAGTGGGTAATAGCGTGAAGAGGTAAAGATTCATGACTCTTTACTATTCTTAACATTCTTCAGTTCCCTTTGCTTTAGACTTAGTTATTGTGATTCCTTGTTGTAATCCACTTTGTAACACTATTGCTACTAGAGAATTTGGTGTGAGAGGATGATCAGAGGTGAAGTCCTAAGAGATAGAGGGAGGAAACAAAGATTTCGGTGAACTATAGGGCTTATAGATGGGTTTGGCGAATGTGTAGGTTCAATCAATTGCACTATGTCAATAGGAATCGACTGGATGGTCGATGGGCTTTGAACAGAGAGGCTCATTAGGAGAGAGAAGGACAAACATGAGACTAGCTACATTTCAGATCTGTTTCTAGAGAGATCACAGATATATGAGCAACCATGATTAGACTTAGAATAGATTAAGAGAGCAGTTTTACCTTGGAAAGGTAAAGAGAAGCAGTCCTTAAAACAATGAATTGCCTTCTTGCTTTTGTTGAATGGATTGCATTATTCTGCGGTTTCTTGTGTCGTTCATTTGGAAAACAAAAACATGTCACTAAATTAGATAAACATTTATAGCTGGAGTAGGTTGTAGCATGCAACAACAGTGATCTGTCATTATGCACCTGCAAGCATGTGTACCACTCTACTTGGAGTGTGGGGGAAAATCATGGCCTCATGCTCATGTTCATAGAAAGCATGATTTTTTGTTGTCCTTGAGCTTTCATCCTTTTCCTTGGTTTTTAGCTCGTATCACAGGGGGTTTCCTCAGAGCTTCCCAAAAAGCTAGAAAGGCTTATATGTTATCTTATTGGCCTAGCTCCTGATCTTGTGCAAATGCACTGGGGGCAGTTCCCAGTCCTTGTGTTGCTTTATTAGGTACATGCAGGGAATGGAGGTGAATGCGAACTTAAACAGGTTAGATCGACACTGTAAGATGTGACATGATTATAGTAGACATTGTATACATCAAACATAAATGAGACAGATATGAGATAAGATGACAGGTATATGAGCATGTTTTCCCTATTCCTATCAGTGTTCCTAAAATGTCGAACTTGCTTGTATACTTGCTTCCGATGCAAGCAAGGACGATTTTTTATTTAGTTAGGTTGTTCTTTCTCATCTTATTATATGAGAAATGAGAGTATTTGTGTGTTATTTCTACAGTACATCCTTTGATGCTATTTACTCCGACATATTCCGGGGAAAGAACTCACGGAAGTGTAACATAATTACTAAACAGATAGTCATAACAACTATAAATCAAATAAAAACTAAATCTACCATTCAAAAGTAACCAAAAAATAAAAAATCTTGCCTTAGCTCTCTGCCTTAATCTTGGATCAACTGCAGCACTCACTTCTGAGCCAACTTCTATTTTTCCTTCCCTAATTGTACCTTTGTGAACAAAGATGTTTCCAAGTGATTTCTGAACATCTTTGATCTCCACTATAGCTGAACGTTTACCATCTTGATTTCCTTCATAGTACAGAAAACCATTATCTCCAATCTGACCCCCTGATTCAGCATAGAAAGGGGTCCTGTCCAACATGATTTCTATATCAGTACCTTCATAACCTTCAGTTACTGATTCACCATTTAATAATAGCCCTTTGATTGTCGCATGAGAAGAAAGTATGTCATAACCCACAAATTCAGTATCAGGCACACACTCAACAAGCTCTACTTCATTTCCAGCTGTAAGTTTAACAGCAACATGAGCAGCTTGTGATTGGCGCCTTTGTTTTTCCATTTCAATATCAAAACCATTCATATCTAGAGTAACACCTCGTTCTTCAGCAACTTCAGCTGTTATCTCCACTGGAAATCCATATGTATCGTACAAAAGAAACACATCTTTTCCATCCAGACATGGTTTCTCACCATTTGTGCTAGGACTTAACAAAGCATTAGAAAGAAACTGATCCAATAGCTTCTCTCCTCTCTCTAGAGTCTGCACAAACCGCAATTCTTCCCTCTTCAGCTCTTCAAGAATCTGATTTGTCCTTCCTTTAACAGCTGGGTCGATTTGGTCACTAAGTCCTATCACTGTCTTGGCAAGTTCAGGCAAAAAAGCGCCTTCAAGGATCCCCTCACCATGGTCCTTTATGCCTAGCAGTCTGCCTATACGAACAACTCTTCTAATTAGCCTCCGGACTACATAACCTCTCCCAATATTTGATGGTAGAACTCCATCTTTTACAAGATAAACAACCGCACGCATATGATCACCAATGACCTGGTAGGAAATTTAGATAAGATATAATAATGGATTATCACTGCTAAGAAGTGGCATAATTATATTAATTTGAATAAACAACATACTTTGAGATTGGTCTTTGTAGAATCATCTGCTTTAAGATATGAAACCTTTGCCAAACTTGCTGCTTTCTGTATGATGGGGAAAATGAGATCTGTTTCATAGTTGTTTGGAACCTGCAAGAATTATGTCAAATTCAAATGTCAAACTATCACATGTTCTACTAAACATGTAGTTACCTGCTGCAGAATTCGTGCCATTCGTTCAAGTCCCATACCCGTGTCTATATTCTTCTGCTTTAAGGGCTCAAGGGAACCATCATCCTTCTTGTTATATTGCATAAAAACCAGATTATAGAACTCCATAAATCTGCTATCATCACCCAAATCCTGGAAATACCTATATTTGATAAATATGACCGAGAATTCTAAGGAATAAGAAAGAAAAACAAAAATAAATTAGAAAAACTCTTCACTGTCATTCAGAATTTTACATACAGCATTTGCATGACCTCTGTCAGGATGAAAATCATAGTAAATCTCAGAACAAGGGCCACAAGGACCTGTAACGCCACTGGTCCAAAAGTTATCTTCCTCACCCATCCTCTTAATCCGTTCTTTAGGTACACCAACCTAGAGGGTAAAACAATAAAATAAATAATAACTGAAGTGTTTTACTGAAAAAACAAATATACTCAGACTACATCTAGTGACTATATGAGATTTGTAGCAATCAAACTCAGGACAACCAACCACTATCATTCCATATTTGATTAGATGATCCATTATGCCTTAGGTTACTAGAAAAGAGAACAATCTTTGTTGTTTAGTCAGCAGAGAACATATCATTAGTATATTAGATCTGTGCTAAAAAGGTAAAATGAAACAAACAAAACTAGGACCTAACTAAATTCTAGAAGCATACCGTCACGAAAAACAAAACTAATAATTGACATATAATTAGAATTTACAACATTTGTAAACTTACTTCATCATGCCAGATTGAGAAAGCTTCATCATCATCCTCAAAAATACTAATCCACAATCTCTTCGGAGGCAATTTATACCTATAATAAAGGAAATAAACAATGATAACCCACCTTACAGAAAAATTGCACAATTGCGGTCAAAACTTATTAAGTGCTACTAAAAGCAAGAATATTTATAATAGCAATATTTGGTAAAAACAGTTTAATTATACTAGCTGTTAAAGTTATTAAGTTTATTAGGTGCTAGGTGTAGTGAGTTTAGTCCACATTAGTACTTCTAGAGTTCTAGGTTTAGGATTATATGGTGAGTGATGAATCTCATATATATCCATGTAATTGGTTATGTTTCTTTATGATGTAATAGAATATTTTCTATTCTCAAATTCTACATGGTATTAGAAATGCATCTTTGAAGCTGAGAGCTCATTTGTTGTAGTCTTCCACGCGCTATCAACTACTACTGGGAGGCATGTGAGTGGGCCGTCACCGACAGACATACAGTGATGCTTTTCATTCCTTGCTTCCGCCACCTATGAGTCCATTGTTGCCGCTCTTTTGGCCACCCATGAAGGCTGAAGCTCACACCATCTCTGGTAGCTACTGCATACAACATGGTAGATCTTTTCAGAGCTGGATCCATCATCTCAGATGCAGAAATTGATGTTGACCAATCAAATTTGCTGCTCACTCAAACATATTCTCTATGTTTTCCCTATATATCTTCTCATTTTTGCATTCTCTTTTGTTGTCCAATTTTCAGGCTGCCACCGATTTTCCTTGATTTCTGCTTCATCCTATTCAATCAGTAAAGGTGGTTACTTGCATCGTTTTTCTTACCCTCTCCAAGCTCTCTTTGGCTTAGAATTACCTTCTATCATCCTTTCTTGTGCATCAAGTCAGTCCTGGAAACAACTATTTTCTTTTTCTTCCTCTTCCCCTCATGGCTCCTCTTCATCTTTTGGAAATCAAGCTCTCATCTTTGCAAAACCCTCTTTCTTCACAAGCCATATTTTATATCTTCTGGAGATCAGTCACATAGCGAGTGGTAGACGCTAGGTATTTGTCTTCTTTAAGTTGCTACTAGTGGTTCTGTACTTCAATCTCCTCTATCTCAACATCCTAAGCATTGCTTTTTGTTCTCTTTCTTGTATATCTCTGAATTATCTAACCAATGAAGACCGAATAAAGAAAACACCATGTTCTCATTTTGCTACTTCTAGCAAAAGGTCAAGCCGTCAAGCAATGTTTTTTTATCTCTAGTGAAGATCTGAAGAGAGAAAACATTCAATTCTCATTTTGCTATGACCAGCAAAGATTCAAATTATGCTATCCATCTCCAAAATAAATCTAAAAAGAGAAAGTGTCTAGTTCTATTTTTGCTAAGTCTAACAAAATGTCAACTTATAGTATCCATCTTTCCTCCATACCACTCGAGTACTTTCATTTTCCCTCAATCTAACATGTGTTGTTGAATGCACTGGCACAGTTTAAAATCTCAACTGATTTTAGAGTTTAAAATATCAATTGATTCTTGACCACAATGATATGGTTTTGGTATAATATCATTCCATTACGATAGGTGTCAGTAGCTTTGGGAAGGAGGAGGATTCGAAAGAAGAAGATGAGTAGGAGGAAGCCTACTCAAAGGTTTTGGGTCATTGAAGAAGCTCAGGGTTCAAACGTAGTTGCCGAAAGAGCTCGCGGCTTGCAGCTCGAATGGAGCTCATGATAAAGGCATAAGACACTTGCAATAAAATGAAATACTCCAAATGAAGGTGGAAGGCTTGTGACAAAGGAGAAAGGCTCAAGTTGTGATGAAGGCAAAAGGTTTAGGGGAGATCACAGCGAAGGTATAAGGATTGAGTCAAACTCACAATCAAGGTGAAAGGCTAATGACGGAGGCAGAACTATGGGAAGGGCTTGCCGATTTGTGTACAAGGCATTGAAGCTTCTCGCATGTTGGTTGGTGGGTGGAATGAAAAATTTTGTTGTTTGCTAACTGATATAACTTGAGATTCAAAGTCATGGGTATTAGTTCCTTAGATCTCTCTTCTTTCTCATTTCACTTCTTGTTTGTCTTTATTTTCTCTTAGTTGATGTGTTGATTTTAGGTTAAAGACATTGTTCGTTGTATGCCAATTTGAGCTCAAAGGGATTGTTGATCAAGTTCTCCATTAACTCAAATTTTGTTTCGCTTGTGTGAAAGCAGTATATTTCTTGTCATTATTATCGTGTCTAGCTTATATGATGTTTATGGTAATTCTCTTGTTTATGCAAGGAGCTACACATAGACAGTATCAAATATTCATGTAATGGTTATTTCATAATGATGCAATAAATATCTTCTATCACTGAATTCTACAACAATATTGAAGTTGATATACTTCATCCAAGTTTGTTGTCCCATTACGCTCTTTACAATGTGTTCAACAATTTTTATAAGCTAAAAATAAGAACAAAGCAACATGCCAAAACAAGTTAATCAGTAATCTGCAGTGGGCCATGAAAATGGTTATCTTCACAATTATGATTAAGACATGAAGCAAGTTGTGGGATCAGCAAATAGTTTCTTTTTACCAGCCAACAGTTTTTATTAACAGCCATAGCAGCCTGCAGATTTAACAAAAACAAGGGGACAGCTGGCTTTTGAAGGCCGCTAAATGAAGACCAGTGGTAGCTCCCCAAACAGGCTAGCCATCAACACAGAAAAAGGAGCTTTACCTTTAAGAAATAAAAGAGTAAAAGAGGAGTAAGTGGCCATAGAGGAATAAAAACTAGTTACTGATACTGTTTGGAAAAGAGCAGAACAAGAATAGGAGAGAAAAGAGAGAAAAGAAGAGGAAGAAAGAAAGGAAGAAGAAAAGACAAAAAGAAAGAAAAAAGAGGAAGAAAGAAAGGAAGAAGAAAAGAGAAGAGGGAATTAACCCTTTGGATTTTGAAGAAACAAAGATTTGGAACAATAGAAGTTATCCTTTTAGTTCTTGAGAGGGGATAAAAAATTATTTATCAATATAGTGATATCCTTTCTAACCTTGGAATCATGAGTATACCATGGTGCTTATATTGTTATCCTTTAATTAGTTTTTGTATTTACCTGTAGAACAGATTGAAAAAAATTGCAGCCTTAAGGAGGAGAGCTAGAAATCATTAGCAGACTTCATTTGTAAGGTAGAGTTATTCTACCATAATATCATGCTTTAAATGATTTATATAAGCACGTCTTGTAGTTAAATAAATAGACTATCAGATGATATAGTATTGAAAAAGTAGTGTAATGATTAAAATTGTACTGAAAACAAGTTTAAAAGCATAAATGATTGATTAATTAGTTATGAAGTGAAAGGTATGATCTATGCCCACAAATGGGATTATTATACATTGGCCATGTTCAAATAGTTCTGTTATATGAAACTAACTTTAATTTAACCATATATGTATTATTATGTGTGTTATCTTAACTCTTATTGGCGTGTACTCATTATGTGGTTAACAATTTATCTTTATCTTTTTAAGATAAAGGCATTCATGATTTACGTGACACTAGGCTACAAGGATTTTAAGAAAGAGTGTTACTCAGTTTTTCAAGACTTCTGTAAGAAATTGTATAATGAATAATTTTTAATGACTTGTACAGAAATCCTATATATAATGTTTGTAGTAAGTTTGACTATGAAAGAAATTCTGTTCTGATACTTGGATGTCTATTGTCTTGCATAGTTGCTAACTTCAGATATATGGCGTTTTGTGGCATATCATAGTTGGGGCATGACAAAATTTATGGTGTGGGAGCCAATGTTTATTGGTGCTAACTTAGGATTAGAGGTAGGGTGACATAAGTAGAGAAGACTCATGCTATCCTCATTTTGTACGATCATGGTCTACCAAGTGATATCTAGAGTCAGAACTTCCCAGAATTTTTATGATCCAAAACTGCACTATGATAAGATATCTGGAATCTGAAGCCCAAAAGAAGATATTCGCATCACAATGATATGAGATCATCATGCATCCTTTATGATTCAAGTCCACCAAGTCATCAAATAGTTGCATCTTCTATTCATATATTATTGTTAATCCATCAATCTGTTGATGTCATATGCATTATTTTAGTTAGCCCATCATCAATAGGGCTAATGTAACAAGGAAACAGAGATGATGATCATGTAACTTGTTTATCAAGAATCCAAAGACTGTTTCTAATGATGCTTTCATTGAGAGTTGACATCACTAAATTGGATGGGTCCATATGTATGACGCATGCTCAATTGATTAAATGTTCCTTTCATGGGCATTGGTATAGCCATATAGGGACACTAGTGGCATATGTAGGTGCTCATGAGGGAATAAGCTCACTAAATAAACCCATTTAAAAGCCTAGATGGCTAGATAGATACTGTCAAATTAAGATTCCTATGGTGTGGTAATGCAGATTTGTCTTTGGATAAGGAACATCATGATAGCTTTAACAAGACCATCTTATACTAAGATAATTGTTCTGATTCTAATGAATCATAAAGAAACAGTCAATTAGATGTAGTTTTGTCATGTAACAAATAATGAGTGCTATGAGAGCCATAACTCCTGATAAGAGATAGTGAATTCTACATGTTTCTGTTTGATCACAACTAAGTAAATCCATGCCCAAGGTAGGAGACAATTGGAAAATGAGTTTCCTAGGTCAATTATAGTTATGAATTTGAAGAATAGTACATAATTATCAGTGCTGATTAATCTATGATCAAAGTTTGCCAGGGACACCATGTGAGGAAGGTACATCATTGAATGAGAATGAAATGAGAAAAGATTCACCAGAATTCACATCATCTAGGTCTTATGTTGATGGCTTGCAAGTAAGGTCAAATAATAAATTCATAAGAGATTATATTCTTATTAATTTCAATAGTGTAAGTCCTACATCTTTAGGTCACTATCTAATGTCAACAATGAATTTAGCTCCAAAAAACATGTCAAAATGCTATATAACATCTTGAAACAGAATAGAACTTTTTTGAATTGCATATAGAATTGTAAACAGCGCATGTGTGTATCAACTTATGCAAAATGTAAGGTAATAACCTAATCCATATATGCCAATTCTTACTATTAGTATTTCAATCATCACTAATAGATTTGGTCTAGAAGCATTACATAAGGCAACAAAATGACATTTTAAATCCAATAATTCTTCAGCATAATCATCCTTTTGTGAGAACTTAACACCTGCCTGCCTGCCTAATTATGCAGGACATAGACCTTGTAATGCTTAACTTCTCTAAGACTGTTAAATACTTCCCAATGTATGCTTCCCCACAAACTAAGACACGCTAGAAATATGCTAGTTATTATGAACGTATTTTTAGGTGTTGGCACCTGATCTATGTATAGTAGGATACCATCTACAAAAAAGCTTCAGATACCAATCAATATTTGCAATTTAATTAGGACTCACTTTGATTGCATACAAAAAATGATTTGGATGCAAATATACATTTTATTAGTTATTGTTGGTGCCCCGATTAGTTTTGATGTGATCAACTAGATTAAGTTAGGTCCTGTGTTGTTCTAATCCCTCTGCTAAGTGTGCAGGAACTTAGGTACGGAGGAAGTCGAGCGTAAGACGTAGCGGACGAGAAGGGTTGC
>NW_027431623.1:0-1716 GCF_044706935.1 Curcuma longa
AGATTGGGGGTTAATCAGTAATGAAGGTTGATCTGATTAGGTGTGGTTGATTAGCATTTAATTAGGATAAAAGGATTTGAGATGTTGAGGTGTTGAACCCATTAATGATTGTTTGATCTGGTTAATACCAAGAATTGATCAGAATTTATATGTTGGGATGATCAAGTATGATTTGATTAGTTTTCGGTGATGCTAATATCTAGTAACCTAATGTGAGTTAGCTTAGGGTTGATTAAATAGCAAATTAACTAGATTAGTTGATTACTGATATTAATCAATTAATTGGTTAATTCCTATTAGTATCAACCTAAAGATTGAATTAGTCTAACCTAAGGTTGATTGATTAGCTTAGGTTTGATTAAACTTGAGGTTAGTTGTATTGATCTATTCGATTAGTACAACTAATTGATTGATTAGTTAAACCTTATTAATATCAATCTAAGGGTTTGATTAGTCTAACCTGAGTTAGGTTAACAAGATGGAATTAAACTAACCCTTAAAAATATAAATTAGGGTTTGTTTGATATATTCTGGTATTTAGGATGTTGATTTTGTATTTGCAGGATCTTGATCGATTATAGGACTTTGATACTATATTTTCTGGAGGTTCTTATTCGATCTACGGATATCAGGTGGATAGTCTACTGTATTTAGTCAATACAGTTCCTTTCTTCTTTACAGTACATGCTTTCTTTCATTTCTAGTGATTAGAATACATATCATGCTCTTATACTTGTTATAGATTGGGTACTTTCGATATTCTTGTTTATCACATGCTTGATCTTATTTCTTTGACCTTGTTATCAGTTCTGTTTATACTCTTTGATGCTTGAGATCATCGTGTATCTATGCTTATGATTACTGTCTCTGTTTTGGTTATGTTATCATCATGTTGATACCTGTGATCAGTAGGACTTTTCATTAGTACCTACACATGTTAATTAACACGGTGTTAATTAACATGGTAGAGGATGATTATGCTGACTTGATCATGTCATCATTACGCATGAGCTTGATTGTAAATCCCAAAGATGTGGGTGTATCTTGCCGGTAGTTGGCCTATAGTGATATAGGTGGTTATTACCCTTCCATCATGGTGATGGGGTTGTATGGCCTGTACGCAGTCCGGCTGTATGGCCTGTACGCAGCCGAGTTAGTGGCCTGATCTCGACACCGTGATGGGGTGGTACTCAGTCTGGCTATATGGCCTGTACGTAGCCCGACTGTATGGCCTGTACGCAGCCGAGAGTTATTCTCTGGACGAGTATTGAGGACAGCACTGGCCATAGGATTGTACGTAGCTCTTGTCGGCGCTACCTACTGAGGGTGCTACCAGGTTACTTTGTTGTAGTGCTGGATCCATAGCCCCGCTATTGTTTTACACCTCCGACTCATTAGACATGAGGCGCTGGAGTCAGTGTAGACTGATGCATTACATGCACATATTGCATGATGAGATTTATATACATGCATTGGACCGTATGTGTGTGCATTACATTATGAAGTGATTGTGTACTTGTATTGATACTTGGTTGACACATTGCATAATATGATCATGCATATGGATTACTACGTGTACCTGAGATATGACATTGCTTGTATGATACCTGTAGGAGTTACGATACCTTACATTGTTCTCCTGATTACTTCCCGTTATGCTTATTTCATATCTGCTCTATTATGATTTACCCTATTGAGCATGTACTTCTTTCTGAT
>NW_027431624.1:0-6770 GCF_044706935.1 Curcuma longa
ATTCTACTGATTGGCATAGGTGAGCCATTTCATTATGCTTGTTGACTTGTGTGCAAAATAACTCAAAACAATAAAATTTGTTACGAAGCTTTTGTGAGACTATGATGCAATTGATCATGTGATGTTTCCACGTCGCCCCCAGGGCATAGCGCAGATGGTGGGTGCATGACATTTCTGATGTAATAGTTAGGGACAAGGTTTAAAATATCGAGTCGTACTGGAGTTTCAGTCTCGGACCGGAATGATACAGTTTCGGTATCGTATCGTACCGTGTCGGTATAGTTTCGATATTTTTAAAATATATAATATATTAACTAAAATAAAAAATTTAACCTAAATATTTAAAAACAAAAAATAAAATATTTGTTAAAAATAATAAACTAAATTTATGGATTTTATTAAAGCCTATTTAAATTATCTCGAACTATAGCTAGGAGTTGATTATTAAAACTTAATTAAACCCTAAGTTAAAAAATAAAAAAACAAAAATCGATCGCGTACTGTCCACGCGCGGAGGCAACTCCCGGGCCCGCGCGCCGCCTCTTCGGTGGCGTTGTCAGGCCCGGGGCGCCTCTCGGTGGCGTTGCCGGGCCCCGAGGCGTCGCCGCCCGGGCGCACCTCTAGTGGTGTCGCCGGGCCCGGGCGACGCCTCCGGCGGCGTTTTCATGTTGGAATGCCGGAACCGCAGTGCCGGTGCCGATACCGCGGTGGAACGAAAAATTTCGTCCGTATCGTGCGATACGGCTCGGTATTTTAATCCTTGGATGCGCCTCCTGCCTGTGTACCTAAATTTACCTCCTTCCATATCCGTGGAGCTGGTTCTAAGGGGCTGCTGAGATGGCAGATCCACTTTTTTTTATGTGACGTTTCCACGCCACAATGTTAAGAGTTCTTTTAAGCGCATGACCCTTTTGTGGCAATGGTGAGGCAGTGCGAGTCAGCGAGATGCAAAGGTTTGGGATCAAGATTCACAATTCTCTTCGTCCTTGTTCGATCTTGTTCTTCCTCTCCTTGATTCCTTTCTGCCTTGCTAGTACCTCCAACAATGAGTGTCATCATTGTCAGCATGACACTGGCAAATTTCATTCTAGCCAAGGACCAAAACACCAAGACAAAATGAGATTTTAATATTTGGAGAGGTCAATGAGATGCGACTTGTTAATAGCTGGTTGACTCAAATTGCTACATTTAGCTATTACCCTATATTTTATCTCTACTCTTTGATCTTGTCACTACAATTTGTTTTTTTTAAGATGTTAGATTCTCTCTAAGAGAAAGACTACTCAATGTTGATGGTCTATCAGTTGGAAACCTACTCAATCTGCTACCCTATAAATCAACATATCCTTTATTGAAATATAGGAAACTCATTATTCGGGACATTCTCAAGGATTTTAAAGAACTGTCAGAGTTCTCTTGAGGATCCAAACATGGAGACTAAAAAAATTAGTTGATCACACAACAAATATGATGCTATGTAATAGTACGTTTTTTCAATTTATCAAATTAGTGCTATTTCCTTGGATTGGATACTGAGTTTCCTTGTTATTAATATGACATTTGGATCTGTTAGAGTGTCAATATGCCTAGCACCTAGGATGCCAACTTTTTTAAGCATAACATTTTTTTGTGGTGGGGTCTGAATGACTTCTGCTGAATGAGCAATTGATTACGCCTAGAAAGCATTTTATCATCTAAATTCTTCATTTAAAACTACTTGTAAGATGCATTTTTGTCTTGCAATTTTTGCAATGTCATCACCTATAATGATGATTTCATCTATCTAAACAATCACGAATAATCTCATTCATTGCTGATGACACCAAACAAGACTGAATTTGCTAGTTCATACTGGAGATTACTTCAGTTCAACCCATCTAGAGACTTTTTAAATTGACATGATTTTTTGTTACCCCGTTAACAAAAGAACGTCTTCTCTTATTTTCTGAAAGGTGACTTGTTTTCTTGATGCATGTTATAATTACTCGTAATCATCTTCCAAGATTCTAGTATTTAGGAGCTTATTTGCTTTCATATTTTTGTTCAGTTCAGTAAAAATGGTTAATCAGTTGCTTGCTGGGGTTCACATTGCTGCTGCCGCTGAAGCAATGGCCTTTAGTGCGCGTCTTGGATTAAAAACCAGAGAGCTATTTGAGCTTATTAAACACACAGGAGGATTTTCATGGTCTGTCCTCATTCTATTTTTTTTGCTTGTACTGAAAATTTCATTTGTTATGCAGTACATTTTGAGTAAAATAATTATGGATAGAGCTCTTCTTGCTAGCACTATTTTACAATGTGGGCTAGCTAGTTGTCCTCTTCACTTTTTTTGTACTAATTAGTTCCCAAGTAATTGCCGAATTGAACTTATGTTTATTTCCTGGCATTCCTTAAATTCTATATGTAAACTGATTTGGAAAAGGGTTCAGAGTTTACGGAGTTGTCTTTCATATTGAAGTTGAATAAAGGCAGGAATGATTAGATGTTCAGTCATAGACATGGCCAAAATTCCCCATGCAAAATCATGAACTTCATTGATATAGAGCTAATTATACCCATTCCCAATCAATCCACACCTATATCCAATTAGCAGCACAAGTTTTGACCAAAGACAGCGTTATCATGCTGATATAGAGCTAATGATACCTATGACACCCATTGCAAATCAATCCAATACTATATCCATCAACAACACAAGTTTTAACCAAAAGCAAGGAAATCATGCTAAACTCTAGTATTAAAAAACTGATTGGAAGCATAATGTGATTGTTGAGATTAGGGGGATTATTTCTCAATAAATCTTAGGTATCCTTCTTTATATTAATATAGATACAAAATAAGGCAAAAATCAAAAGGGCGTCCCTTATTATTGTTTTTGCCAAAAGGGTGTCCCCTCTTTCCCTGAAAATATCAAAACAACAACTCAACATATCTCTCATCCCAAAATATCCAAATTTCAGTGCTATTATAGTAATTACAGCTATAGTTGCTACAACATAATACAAAATAACTCAAACTTAGTCAAACTTATACAAAAGCATTGCTATATCAAAATATTCTTTAACAACTTAGTCAAAATTACTTTAGCAAATGACTGCTACAACAAGTAATTTTGATTGAGTTGAAGCGATTTTGATCAGCTTTAAGCAATTTTAACGAAGTTGGTAAAGAATATTTTGATATAATGGTGCTCTATGAATAGTTGATTAAGTTGAGTCGGTATACTTTAATAAGTTGTAGTAGCTTTAGCTATAGTTGCTACACGTTACAACAACTATGGCCTAGCTGCTACAACAACCTTGGAATAAAGGTATTTTCAAGATGAGAAATATATTGGAGTTCTGTTTTGATGTTTTTTTGAAAAGTGGCACACTTTTGATGAAAATGATAATTAGGGACGCCCTTTGATTTTTATCCTATAAAACATCAAATGAACCCTTCTTATACACATATTTATAAATGAGTCCAAGTATATGATAACCCTCCTATAGAGACTTAGCTTGTTACAAATGTATTCAACTCAAGGGTCTCTAACAATTTAGTCAAATAATCAACTCAAACTAATTCCAATATATTGTAGGAACTTAGCTTGTTATAAATGGATTCAACTCTAGGGACTTTCATGATTGATTAAGCAAATTTACTAATTCATCATTAGAATTAACAAAGGAGGTGATTATAGGCTTTATATTGCAATTTCTCTCACTATATCTTTTGTCCTCTCATGAAAACTTGGATTCTAGGCTTTATATATCACAACTTGACTCAGTTTCATCACCTCCGTAGGAGTGTATCTGGCACGATCAAATGTTTAATCCATAGGAGCTCATATATAGCTAAAGACATATCTTGTATCCTGTCTTTGTAGTCAACTTTACCGCCACTATTTATTTCTTTCTCTTCCAAAAAGAAAATAAGGTTACCTTCTATTAGAATACAATAGCATGATGTAGATCACTTATCTGTTGGGGCACCTTTCCAGCCTGCATTAGATATTTAGATTCCCCTATCATCTAGAGAGGACCTCAATCATGGAATAAGATACCTTTCCCTATAACACCTTTTAGGTAACATGGGATCCTTGTAGTTTGTTATTCAATGTTCATGACATGGGTTCTCGAGAAATTGGCTAATCACACTAGCAACACATGAGATGTCTGATGACTTTAAAATAGTCATTTTCCTATTACCTTCTTATGTTATTTGGATCAGCGAATGACTCCCCTATCCTGGAACTGCTCTGACATTATGATTCATGGGAGAGTATCTATAGGTTTATTGTCAATCATGTTAGCCTCCTCAAGCATAACAGTACATATTTGCGCTGTAATATATAAAAATCTTTTTTTCATGAGCAACGTCTATACGAAACAATGCAAACAATGCTTAATATTACTAAGCTATTTAGTTTGAACATGTGGACGAAGGTAACCTTTTAATTTTTAATTCTAATGGTGTCTGCAATCGCTAATAATGTTGATATCGTCCACATTGACAATAAGAACAAGTTTCTAAAACTGTGAAATAAGGTAGAACACTTTGTTAATATCACAATTTTGGCTGTGTCATACTAAATAAGAGTTGAGCTAAACTTCTCAAACCAAGTTCTTGAAGATTGTTTCAGTTTGTACAAACACTTCTTCAGCTTACACACCATGCCTTTCTCCCTTTGAGCAACAAATCTTGGAGGTTGGTCTAAATAAACCTCCTCTAAAAGATTACCTTGAAAGAAAGACATTTTTGATATCAAGCTAATGGAGCAATGAAAGACAACAACTATGGAGACACAAAGGCAGATTGTGTAACGACCTGACCCGTCCGCTCATGAGAATTCTACTTATCCCGACCCCTTATTTTTCTGTGGGTCATGGGCCATCGACCATCGACCGTGCCGTTACCTACTTGAACTTTCCACTCCTGCCCAGTGGATTTTTGCCTTCCCCAGATTCGAACTCTAAACCTGCAGGCTAAAGTTCCTTGAATCTACCAAGTTCCTTGAATCTGGTAACCAAGTGAGAAGAATTCTAGACCTGCAGGCTAAAGTACTAAAGTTCCTTGAATCTGGTAACCAAGTGAGAAGCTTCTCACTTGGTTAGGGATTCAAGGAACTTAGTACTTTGGCTGCAGTCTAAGGTTCGAATTTCTTAAGGCAAAAATCCACTGGAGCCTTGAGTCCAGTAGGTAATGGCATGGTCGATGGTCGATGACCCATGACCCACAGAAAAATAGGAGTCGGGGACTAAGTAGAGTTCCCTTGGGCGGACGGCCGAGTCGTTACAGATTGAAGTTATTTTGGCATTGGAGAAGACGTATTATGGTGGTGAACACCATAAATCTTCTGTAATCCTTGACCACTAAGGTAACTTTAATTTGATCAACAATACCATTTGGTGAATTTTTAATTGAGAAAAATCAATTTGCCACCCATGGTAAACTTTATCATAGCATGCCACCAACTTAGATATGAAAACATCTATGAGACATTTCTAGGAACTGTGTATAAGAATAAAGAAGACACAAAGACATGTTATCGAAGATGCTTAGAATATAAAATAATAAAGTGGATGATAAGTGGAACACTTACGTACTTAGGTGTACCTTTGCAAAATGTAGTCAAAATGTCTAATGTATAGGGGGATTTGATGGATGATGCTTGATGACTGTTGATTGATGAGCAAGGGTCTTGGGGAGGTGCGCAGTGTCTCCATGAAATAGTCATCAATAATGCACCCACATTGGAGGTGCCTCGAGGGGCCATAGTAGTAAAGGGTGGTCACCGGTTGGATTAGAAAGGGCAATAGAGTAGGAATAGGGAGAACTTCTTGAACAGACTTAGGTAGATATAATGAAGAGGGAGAGCAAGGAGTGACCTCACAAGTCACATCAGGAGAGATAAAAGTATGACATGTATTAGCGGAACAACAACAATAACCTTTTTTGAATCAATAATAATTGAAGAAAATTTATTTGATGGACCATGAAGGTAACTTATCATGGTAAGGGACACAAGGTGAGCAAAGGAAGTACATCCGTAGATTTGTGTCGGTAGAGAATAGATATCATATTGTAGAAAGAGAATAGTGAAAGGAATTTGACCATGAAGAGTGGAGGATAGCATAAGGATAATGAGATAATATGTAGTAAGAATAACATATAGAAAGAAGGGAGACATATTGGAGTAAAGTCTAAGCAGTCTTCAAAAGATGTCAGTTTTTTCATTTTTGTTACACCATTTTACTAGGGCGTGGGCCTATATCATGAGGATTGATAATTGAAAAGAGAGACTAGAAATAATTGAAAAGAGGGAGATAAGTATTCCCTAATTTTGACAATGGTACACACTTGATAAAGGTACCAAATTGGTTTTAGTTTCATCATAAGAGGAGTAAAAGATAGAAAAGTATTCAAAACAAACTTTCATTAGAAAGCATCAGAATATTTGAGAATAATCATCAATAATTGAAAACATCAGTTTAGAAGTGACAAAATATTAGAAACCAAAGGTAGAGGTGACTTGTCTTGTACTGTGAACATATGAATGAACTAAAGCACATGATGCATGATGCAGAACCTTTACGAGTTTGCTAAGGAGACCTTAAGTGACATGATTCACATTTAAGGGTTGAAGATTTTGATAGTTTTAAGCCATCTACCTCAAGTTTTAGAGCGAGATGGATGAGCAAGACGACTTAATTAGGAGGGGTGAAGGTGTAGCTAAGAGAGCCAAATACAATGTCGACTCATCAAGTTGTACAACCTGCAAACTTATG
>NW_027431625.1:0-17310 GCF_044706935.1 Curcuma longa
AGTTATATTTGAAATGTTCAATGTTGAATTGAAATTTTGATATTATTTCGTAAAATATTTGATAAGGTTATTTTTTTTATGTTTACCTTGTGGACGTATAAAGAAGGGTAAAAGATAATTAAAGAGATTTTTTTTCTCTACTTATCTTATGAAGAGATGAAGGAAAGAAAATAATTAACCATCCTTAAAGAGGTTAAAGAGATATTTATTTTTCTTTCTATTTACCTTCGTAGACTAATAGAGAGGAAAAAATTAATGAATAAAGAAGAGATAATTAACAAAGGAAAAAATTAATGAATGAAAGAGGAAAAAAATTAAGAAGAGGAAAAATAAATAGGAAAAAGGAATTACCCTTTAAAAAATAAAAAATTCTATCTAAAATTAAAAAGTAAAAAAAAAATACAAAGTCGCAACAACCACCGCAACCTCACGGAGGCGTTCACTGGGTCGCGACAGCCACCACAACCTTGAGGAGGCATCCACGGGGTTGCAACAATCATCGTGACCTCACAGAGTTGTCTGTAGGATCGCAGTGCCAGTGCCGATTAGCAAATAGAACTATAAATTCCACCCATGTCAACCAGCACGGGTTGGCACTTAAAACCGTGGAAGAAAATTTAGTAAAATAGAAGAATGAGGAAAATTGACACTTCTAAATAATAGCATATAAGGTTCAACAGTGGTTATCCAAAGAACCTATTTGTAACTTTGAAACTACGACTATAAGAGATGCATATGTAAAGGTGATAATAAGATAATAGATATAGTTAGAAAGGACTACCTAGTGGAATTAACCCAAATATTTTTGTTGAATCAACATGATATGAGGGCCTGTGTGCTCGTCACTAATTCCACAGAATCAGGACTGCCAACTTCTCTTGTACTTATCTATCACTGTTGCAGCTTCTACAAGATTTCTTCTTGCCACTTTTGGATATCCTTCAGCAGCATCATGCTCGTACAGCAGATCTCCTTCAGCAACCCTAGGGCAGCAACATGCTCATCTCCCAGCACAAGTCATACAAACACATGTTCCCATGTTTCTCTACCATTCCCCTTAAGCTGGGAGTATAGATATTATCAATGTCTAGCTTGTTACTAAAGAAGGAAAGGTCTCACAAAAGAAAGATAAAATTGACTAAGACATTTAACAAGAGTAGATGGAGCCCTCATACTAGTTCAGCACATCACATCCTCTTTCTTGTATCTTTCTAAAGGTTTCTTGTCTTCACATTACTCCAATTTATTTCTACATTACATTCCATTGATATTCCCCACACTAGCTTAGAGCCTCTATCAGATCTAAGGTAGAGGCAATGCTATGATGGATAAGATGAAAGCATTCTAAGGATACATGTAAACTTGTCACTCTTCCTTATAGAAAGTCTACTGGTTAAAGTTGGAAAGTCACCATCCAGATATCCCCTGATGGCTTAATTTACAGAATGGTGGTCAAAGAATTCATAGATATACGATATTAGCTTTATATTCACATTCTCTTTTGTGACAAATTGCTTCCAGTTTGTCTCTTCCTTACATTAGGCGACCTTCCTTTGAACTTCACGTTCCTGCTTCTAAGAAAGATAATTCTGGCTTGGCAGGACAGGACTATTAAGTGGCAACAACATAAAGGAAAGGGTCAGTGTAATTGTTCGGCCCACCCACTGCGCATTTAGGTTCCAATGAAAAAGGGGAACGTCAATGAACTGGTCTATAATCATTGGCAACTGTATCCTAGTGAACATCAATTATATGTTAAGAATGTTTTCCTCCATGTCGATTTAGATGAGGTGTACAAGAGCAACCTTATGCTGCTTGGGCAGTATGGCTTCGTTCTCAAATTGGAAAGCCTCTATATGGCTGAAGCAACATCTCAAATAGTAGTTTGGTAAGTTTAATTCCCTTCTCAGTTTATATGAGCAAGAATAAATCATATCATTCAATATTTCACCTTACCTCTTATTGTTTATGTAAATGATATCATCATTACTAGTGATGATCAAAAGGATGAAAATGTTCCATCATTAGCAATTAAAACTAAGGATTTAGATAATCTGGAAAAAGAAATAGCGTAGAGGTTGCACATTCAAAGGGAGATATTCATATGTGACAATTAGAATATATGCATGATATACAAGAGGCTAGTGTGGTAGGAGCTAATCCATTTGGCACTCTCATTGATATAATGTTAGACAATTAATAAGACAAGGGAAATCATTATCATATATGGTTTAAAATATCATGCCATCTCATCCGGTACGAACGAAACATTTCATTCCGCCTGCCAATCGAAACCGACACAAGCACGCCCGAGGTACCACGCCCGCAGAGGCATCTCGCAGACCTCGCGGTCGCCGAGGATACCTCACGCGAGCCTCACATTCGCTGGCAGTGTGGAACAAGGAGCGGAATAGCAAAATAGGAAAAAGAAGCGGAACAGGAAGAAAATTAACTTTTAATTAAATAACTTATGTTAATAACTTAATCAACTCATATCTGTAGTTGGGATAATTTAAATAGGCTTATTTAAATCCTAATAAAATTATCTCATTAATTTAATATATTTTTTTGTATTTTATATTTTTAAATATTTAGATTAAATTTTTTATTTTTGATTAATATATTTTATATTTTCACAATATCATAACCATATCGGCACGGCACTATACAGTACCGAAATCGTATCGTTCCGGTAGAGAATCAAAACCTTGGCACAGGTCAAAATTTTAAACTTTGTTATCATATCCATATAAGTATAGGAGATTAGTTTGAAAATTAAACTATTACTAGACTTCACATCTTTTGTTGTGAGGGTGATGAATTAGTTTCTTAAGGCTTCATATCATGATAATTAAGGAGCTCCAAGGAGTATGAGCTACCTCAAGAATGATACAAAAAAGGGTTGATTATACCACAATCATATAGATCTTTAAATTGTAGGTAACCTAAATGAAAATAAAGTATGTTCTACTAGGTGCACAAATATTCCAACATAAACAGTGGTTGACCAAACCCATGGTCATGCCACAATCCAGCACAAAAGTTGACCAAGCATTAACAATGGGTTTTAAGAGATAGACATGGAAAATAGCACAATCCTGAGTAAAAACAGATCCAATAATGATGAAAGAGTCAACACCCACACCAATTTTAATAATTCATAAGATACTGTTCCTTAAGAATTGCATCACCCTGCCCACCCACCACCTACCCTAACAACAATAACAACCAATAATCAAATTTTATCCACTAGGTGGGATTAGCTATATGAATCTTTCTACGTCATTAGGATATATCCCCAACTATATCATCATCTATATTTAAATAAATTTTATCTCATTTTATTATTGCTAACCAAGTCTTCTTTGATCTTTCACTTCCTCGTTTAATGTGTGCATTTGTCATAACTTCACATCATCTAATTGGAGTATTTATTGGACGTTTAAATCAACATTTAAAATTTTAAGTCTATTAGAGTTTCAATTTATGATCAAAACAATATAGTTTCACGTGTTGTGCCATACAGATACAATTTCAATATTTTTTAAATATAAAATATAATATAAGATTAAGAATTATATTATATTATAAGATTAAAAATAATTTGGTTCAAAATTTAATTAAAATAATAGTATATTTTATAAAATTAATTAAAATATATTTATTTGTTTTAATCTTTATGGAAAAAATTCTTAGTCTAAAAAGGAAAAAAAATTGTAAATTAAGAGGAACAAAAAGGAACAATAAGTAAATAAAAATTAATAAATGAAAGAGAAAATGAAGAATAAAATAAAATAAAGAAAAAGAGAAAAGGAGGGAAAAATAGTGAAAGAGAAAAAAAGAAAAGAATTAATAGAAAAGAAAAGGAGTTAGTAGGAAAGAAAATAAATAAGGGAAAAATAATCAATTAGTACAAAAAAGAAAAAAAATAACAACAATCAAACTTTATCCCACTAGGTGGGGTCGGCTATATAGATCCATCTACGTCATTGGACTCTATCCCCTGCTATATCATCTTTAAAAAAAATTATCTTGTTTTATTATTGTTAACCAAGTTTTTTTTATCTTCCTCTTCCTCGGTTGATATGTACATTTGTCATGATTTCACATCGCCAAATTAGAACATCTATTGGTCATTTAAACCTCAATAGATCAAACCCCAACTTTCTTTCTAATATTTTCATTACTTATCTATCCTTGTATGTTTGCACATCTACCTTAACATCCTCATCTCTGCAACCCTCATCTTCTGCTTATGTGCTCAAGTCATAACCCAACATTCAACTTTATATGACATAATAAGTCTAACCACCGTTTTATCAAATTTTCTTTAAAGTCTTATAGATATTTTATGATCACAAAGAACATTTGACGCTTTCCTTCATTTCAGTCATCCCACTTGTATTCTATATAAGACATCTTTCAATCCCTCCATCCTTTTACAATATGATCTTAAATACTTAAAACTCTCAGTTACAGACAATTTATCGTCTCCTATCTTAACAATTATCTCATTACATCTAATATTAATAAATTTAAATTTCATATACTCTGTTTTTACTTAACTAAACCTAGAACCTTTCACTTCTAGTGTTTCCCGTCAAAATTCGAGTTTAACATTTACTCTTTCACATATCTCATCTATTAAAATAATATTATATGTAAACATACACCATGATACCGTATCTTGAATGTGTCGAGTGAGTTTGTCCATAATTAGTGTAAAAAGATAGAGACTTAGAGCTGATCTTTGATGTAAAACATTTCGGTTAATCCACTTGAAATCTTTCTCTAGTCATTATATCATCATACAAATCCTTAATTAGTTTAATATACGCTATATTAATACCTCTATTTTCTAAAATTCTTCATATAATTTCCCTTGAGACTATAATAAATTTTTTCTAAGTCAACAAACACCATATGTAAGTTTTGCTTCTGTTCCCGATACTTTTCAATTAGTTGTGTGAGAAAATGTATAACTTTTATTATACCTTCCAGGCATAAATCTAAATTAATTTTTGATCACCGTGGACTCCTTTAGAAGTCTTTTTCCTATTACTCTTTTTCAAATTTCATAGCATGATTCATTAGTTTAATATCCATATAGTTTGCATAATTTTATACATCCCCTTTAATCTTATATATGAAAACTAGAGTACTTACCTTCCACGGATTAGGTATTTTTTAGTTTTCAATATCAAGTTGGATAACTTTATAAGTTATTCAATATCTTATTTCCCTAGGCACTTCTATACCTTTATCAGAATATCATCTGATCCAACTATTTTTTCATTTTACATCTCATTTAAATCTTGTTCAACTTTTGAAGTTTAAATTCTACGATAAAAATTTAAATTTTTATACTCATTTGAGTTACTTAAATAATCTGAGTTAAATTGGTCACTTAAACCTTCATTAAAAAATTAATGAAAATACCTCTTTTATCGCTCTTTTATTTCCTCATCATTTATTAGTACCCTATTTCATTTATCATTAATATATCTTATTTGGATAAATCTCTTATCTTCGTCTCTCTCACTTTAGTTATTCTATAAATGTCTCTTTCCCCTTCTTTTATATTCAATTTTCGATATAAACATTCAAAAATTCCATTCTTAGCTTCATTACTTTCTTGGCCTCTTTCTTGACTACTGTATATTTTTTAAAAAAATTTTTAGTCTTACAAGTATATAATACATTATAAGCTGATCGTTTTTCCTTCACTTTCTTATGTACTTTCACATTCTACCACCAAGATTCTTTAATTAGTGATGTACATTCCTTTGACTCACCAAGTATACTCTTGGCTATTATTTTCAACTTTGATACCATCTTATCTCATGTAGTATTCGAGTCATCATATACTTCTCCTAATACTTATACTCCTACCCTCTCCTTAAACATATTTTGCTTTCCATCTTTTAACTTCCACCACTTAATTTTAGGAGTTGTGCATATTTTCTTTCTGTTGATATTATACTTGAGGCGTATATATAGCACAACTAACCTATGTTCGATAGTTATGTTTTCTCCCAAAATGATCTTGCAATCTTTTAAAAAAAATTATCCTTCCTGCCCATAAGAAAATCAATTTAAGATTTATTATTCTCACTTTTGAATGTGACCAAGTGTTTTTGCTCTTTTCTTAAAAAACGTATTAGCTAGTATAAGGTCATATGCTATCACCAACTCCTATATAATTTTTTCTTTTTTATTTCTTGTTCCAAACTCATAACTCTCATACACCCTATATCATATTCCTCATTTTCAACCTTACATGTTTATTTAGATCTCATATTAAAATCATCTCGGTTAGCAGAATATTTTGTAATATCTTATCTAGATAGTCCCAAAATCTACATTTATTGTGTTCATCTAATTGTATTTGACGTACATATATACTAATTACATTAACAATTTCTTTCACACCACTATCTTGAGAGTTATAATCCTATCCCCTTTCTAACTACTCCTACTACTTCATCTTTTAGCGAACTATCGACAACAATACCTACTTCATTTCTTATTTTACTCCTTCCTGTGTACTATAACTTAAAATTTGAATTCTCTATCATTTTTGTCTTTTCTCCTACTGAATGTCTCTTATACATAAAATATTAATTGTTCTCTTAATCACCATATTTACTACCTCCATTGCTTTACCGGTGAACATTCCTAGATTACATGTTTCAAATCTTAAACAATTAATTTTTTCATAATATTTGTTCTTATCCAACCTATAATGTGAGAACTCTTGCATATTTAATATTACACTCAAATTCTCATAGAGATGTAGCAGTCCTTACCAAAATGTTACAGTCGAACCCTGTAAGTTTTCAAGGAACATCGAAGTGTTAGCACAATAATTTGATGGATCCATTCATTGAAATTTACTTAGAAGTCCACGCTAGTTGACAACCTAACATGCAACTCTCGCCCTTTTTTATCAAGGCTTGGAACTAGTATTGGTGGGAAAAGGAAAGGGTGGAAATTAATAGAAAAAGAAAGTAATTAAATAAAATAAAATAAAAGGAATGAGATTAAAAAAGAAAAGAGAAAGGAAAAAAATGGATCACAAAGCTGCGGGCTATCCGCGAGTTATAGTGGCCTCGTAATCGCCACGCAACTAGACGAGACAGCCACGAGACCACGACGACCTCGCAACCTCGCTTGGCCATGGCGAGGCTGCAACGATCTCACAGAGGCCTTGCGACCAGGCAAGGCCATTGCGACCCTGTAGCCAAGCGAGGTAGCCATGAGACAACCACGAGGCATCATGACCTCACAGAGGCCTCGCAGTAAGGCGAGGCAACCGTAAGGCCATCACAACCTCGCCAAGGTCCCGCGCTCCATTGCTAGAGTCTACCAGAGTTTTAGTGAGAAGAAACCTCGCTTTATCATTCCGTCATTATCAGTAAAAATTTTCTATGTTCTTTTCCTCTTTGGCTTTGTGTGGAATCCAATGTCATATCAATCGACGGACAGAATGACAAATTTCATCTATACTAATCAGTATAACACAAGAGTTTAAACCTTAGTCTACATATATATCCGCATCATCTTAAACATATCTCCTCAAGTTTTCCCTTATGGAACTCTGACTTACTTTCTAATGTTCTCATTTCTTTTCATTTAAATATTCATATGTTCTTATATTCACCTTAACATCATTATCTCTGCAACATCGTTTATTCGTATGCTCAAGTCATAACTCAACATTTAACTTCATATAATATAGCAGACCTAATCGCTATTTTGTATAACTTCTTTTTAAATTTTACAAATACTTTATGATCGCAAAGAACACTTGACGAGCTCCTCCATTTCAATCATTCTGCTTGTATTCTAAACATCTCATAACTCCTCTATCCTTTTGCAAAAATGATCATAAATTCCTAAAAATCTTAGTTACAACTAGCTCGTCATCTTCTATCTGAACAATTGTCTTATTACGTCAAATATTACTAAACTTAAATTCTATACACTCTGTCTTGATTCTAATGAGCCTGAAACCTTTCACTTTCACTTCTAGTGTTTCCAACCAAAATTCGAGTTTAGTATTTATTCCTTTAAAAAAAAGAAATGAGAATATGTATAGCAAAGCAAGAATTGAAATCTCGAGTCGTATCGCTTGAACCGGTGAAAAATTTCGTGCCGCCAGCTAACTGGCACCGGAACAGGCGTTCTGGCCGGGATATCATCCTAAGGCATAGCTCGAGTCCGGTAACGCCTCTAGAGGCGTCGCACAGGCCGCGCGTGACCCGTCATGGTCGACTTTTTTTTCTTAACTTAGGTTTTAATAATCAACTCTTAGCTATAGTTGAAGATAATTTAAATAGGCTTGATTAAAGACTCATAAAATTATCCTATTATTTTTTAAAAATATTTTATTTTTCATTTTAAAATATTTATATTTAATTTTTTTTTTAGTTAATATATTTTATATTTTAAAAATATCAAAATTATACCGGCACGGTACGATATGGTATCGAAACTATATCATTCCGGTCTGAGACCGAAACCTAGACACGACTTGATATTTTAAACCTTGTAACAAAGTATGAAGAGTTCCAACAATGTGACCATTCTTCCTTTCTGCAATACTATTTTTCTATTTGATATATGGTGGGGAAAGGGCATGAAGAGTGGTTAATAATATCGAGGATTAAAAGAAATTACTAAAATGTTACTCGTTAGCATTGTCATTGCAAATAAGTTTAATAGATATATTAATCTCAATTTTAATATCAACATAATAAAGTTCAAAGTTCTAACTCATTTTAAAAACCACCATGTCATTCAAGAATAATCAATAATAAATGATAATAGCTATCATTTTAAGTGTTGAGCTATACCAATAGACATGACCAAAATTTATCATTCAACCCTTCAATTAGCATGTGAAACCCTTTGGCACAGTGGCACAATGGTGTGAAAACGAAGAAGAGAAAAGACCAAAGGAGATAAAGGAGGATAGGAAGAAGAAAAGACATGTGGCAACAGCGAGAAAAAGAAAAGTGAGAAGAAAATTTGAGTGACACAAATGAAAAGAGGACATGGAAGGAGAAGATGAATGTCAAATGGGAAGTAGGCAACGAGCGAGCGATGATGCATAGCATCATGCAACGCGATCGGGGAGGAATCAGAAGGTATACAAGGAAAAAAGAGTAATTAAATAATTCCCAAACTTTAAAAAATAAAATTAATCTAATAAATAAACCTAAACCAACTATTATGTATATAAATTTGGTTAATTTTAATTTAGCACAAAACATCTAAATCCTAATCACTATATCAAAAAAAAAGGAAATTAAAAATATTAATTTAATTTAGCTTAATTAGTAGGATAAGAAATTAAATGTAAAAAATTTAAATAGGACTAAATTTGAAAGATATACAAGCAGTAATGATAGGCTCCCGCAAGAGTACGATTGTCGTCAAGTAATAAAAGATATCGAACCACAGAGACCGTGAAATTAATCACTAGACTAGCACAAAAAGAGTTGCGAATGAATGAGTTTTGGTGTTAGGGCGAGAAAGAAGGAGAACTGAAGGACCTAATCCTTGAACGAAAAAGGAATCGACTATATGGCAAGTATGGGAAACGATCCTAGGATTTCGGATTCCTTGAGATCATGGTTGATAGTATCATGGACGTTTTGCTATTCCTCAATGTTTATATCAATGTAGGGATTCTAACCAAGCTACCCAATTAGACCTCGTCAGGCTTCATCGGAATTAAATCATGATCTTCTAATGTTATGATCACTAGTTCGAGATGATACCTAGATAGCCCGGTTCTATAGCTCTTCCGCTGTCACTGGGCACTCCGGCAATACTACTGGTATCCTACCCTCTGTCACCGAGTACCCAATTAAGGACCTCTTCCTAGTAATCAATAACCGTTAGTTATCCCTCATGAGAATTTGTTACAGTTTAAGAATCTCCTCGAAAAATCCGATTAAAAAGGTTCACCTCCTATCACAAGGCACCCCGGTCATACGATCCTAAGATTTCCTATAAACCGTAATTCACTCCCATCCATATGAAATCAAGCCTTCAAATCATCACCAAATACGTACAAGACACAATTCCATATAACAAAGTATAAGCATGTCATAGAAGATAGCAAATAACAAATCCATCGAATATAATCATCCGTTACATCTCAATTCCTCCTACATCCTAGAATCTAAAAGATCTACTCCATGACTAAGGGAATATAATTCGAGAAGAAGAGGAAGAATCCATCTTTGTTCCAAAATCCAAGAAAGAAAAGGAAAAAGGACTTATCAATATGTGCGGATCTTCCTTGAATTGTGAGCTCCTCGTTGGCGATGGATGGAAGCGGCGGAGTAGCCTCGGGAAGATGGATGTGACGGCGAATTCCCCTTCGGAACGTGGTTACGATGCCTCCTTGTCGTCCTCTGACGGCTCCCCCCTCAAAGGGTTTCAAAAAGATGTTTAAATAGGCTCCTGGCGCGACATGGCCATGTTTCGTGGAACGACATGATCGTGTTTCGTGGAACGGCCGAAAAACTCGACCCAAACTCTCCGCTGGCACGGTCGTGCCTGGTAGGCATGGCCCGAAGTAGGTCTGGTTATGAGAGATAGGCACGATCGTGCTTGGTAGGCACGACCTCCAACAGTTGTGGTTCTATTTCTGGGGCACGTGCCAGAAGCTGGCTTGCTTCTGAGTTGAGAGCACGACCGTGCTTGGTGGCACGGCCTAGAGTAGCTGCTCTTCTGAGAGCATGGCACGACCATGCTTTGTAGGCACGGCCCAGTCTTGGCTTGTGTTGTTCTTCCTTCATTCCGCCTTGTTTCACACCGATTTCCATCCTGCAATTGCAAAAATACGAGAGCAGACCTCCGAACTAGAAAATAGAGAAAATATGCTTAATGCATGAATAAAGGATGCAATAAACATAGAGTATCAATATGAAAATGCATAAAGATATGCAATAAAAGTAGTAAAAATATATGCATACCCTACACACATCAAGTAACAACAACAATAACAACCAATGTTTTATTAATCAAAAAAATTGAGATGATTAAATTAATCAAAAAATATGATATATATACATTAGCAATCTAATTAATTAATTGTAAAAAAAAGTTAATTATTAAGTGGAATTGTTATCATTAAGAATTCAATTAAATAAGTAGTGAAACTGCACTAACATAAAACATGAGGAAATTATAGAAGGATTTCATACAAGATCTTTAACAAAGATGTCAATTGCAGAGTATGGCGTATAGTCATTTTCTAACATGTGAGGCACACGGTTTCCAAACATCCTGAAGCAGAAACAATATGATGTTTTAGGTATTATGATGGAGACAACAATAAAAAGTATATAATAAAAATGAAATGATTACTTATACATCCAAGTGTTATTATCTAATTTTACATATTTTAAAAATTCCATCAAAATCCTTGCCTCTTTTAAAGAACTGCAAACCTAAATCATCAAAAATAAATCAGATCTTAATTGTTTCAATGTGTTTGTTAGATCATACTGGTTATTCAAATGACTAGCTGACATTTATATTTAAGATATATACAAACATGATCTGAGATCCTAATGCACTAGTGAATTAAAATTCCACTTTTTGTTATTTTTTTATCATTCATTTAACTTCTCACATTAAGTTGGCAGTTATGATTCTGAAATGAACAAGTTGGATCAGAACAGTTACAGTAATAAGTGCTATGGACTAATTGGACCCATTTGTAAACATGTGCAATGGAGTTTATTTGTAATATTTCATATTTGTAATAATATGTATATGTAGGTATAAGAGTATTATTAAAGATTAATTGAGGAAGAATTTTCCCTGACCTCAACATGGTATCAAAGTCGCCCCTATTCTCTCCAACCTCCACATAACTTCTCACTGCAGATTAGGACCATCATGATGACCATCCGTATGATCACAATCTCTGGGTATCCATGGAAGCCCCACCCACTGGTGCATCTTCCTTGACCTTTCTCTATTTGAGCCTATCACCCGTGTGCATCAATGTCGGAACCAAATCATGTGCAAAAGCCAACTGTCTCTCATGTACCTCTAGGTCATCTCCTTGAATCCTATACTCGAGAGCCTTTGAACATATCTATAGTGGCATATCCTCTTTCGCTACTCTCCCACTATGTTGTAATCTTCTGCGTTTTATTTTTCTAGGTTTCCATTGAACCTATTGTCTAGTGTTAGACTCAATAGATCATTAAATTGTTCTATCACCTTTAATGCTATTTCTGTTTCCATTTAGGATTCAAGAACAGGAAAGGTAATTAGTTTTGGGCATAAGTTTGCAGGTTGTACAACTTGATGAGTCGACATTGTATTTGGCTCTCTTAGCTACACCTTCACCCCTCCTAATTAAGTCGTCTTGCTCATCCATCTCGCTCTAAAACTTGAGGTAGATGGCTTAAAACTATCAAAATCTTCAACCCTTAAATGTGAATCATGTCACTTAAGGTCTCCTTAGCAAACTCGTAAAGGTTCTGCATCATGCATCATGTGCTTTAGTTCATTCATATGTTCACAGTACAAGACAAGTCACCTCTACCTTTGGTTTCTAATATTTTGTCACTTCTAAACTGATGTTTTCAATTATTGATGATTATTCTCAAATATTCTGATGCTTTCTAATGAAAGTTTGTTTTGAATGCTTTTCTATCTTTTACTCCTCTTATGATGAAACTAAAACCAATTTGGTACCTTTATCAAGTGTGTACCATTGTCAAAATTAGGGAATACTTATCTCCCTCTTTTCAATTATTTCTAGTCTCTCTTTTCAATTATCAATCCTCATGATATAGGCCCAGGCCCTAGTAAAATGGTGTAACAAAAATGAAAAAACTGACATCTTTTGAAGACTGCTTAGACTTTACTCCAATATGTCTCCCTTCTTTCTATATGTTATTCTTACTACATATTATCTCATTATCCTTATGCTATCCTCCACTCTTCATGGTCAAATTCCTTTCACTATTCTCTTTCTACAATATGATATCTATTCTCTACCGACACAAATCTACGGATGTACTTCCTTTGCTCACCTTGTGTCCCTTACCATGATAAGTTACCTTCATGGTCCATCAAATAAATTTTCTTCAATTATTATTGATTCAAAAAAGGTTATTGTTGTTGTTCCGCTAATACATGTCATACTTTTATCTCTCCTGATGTGACTTGTGAGGTCACTCCTTGCTCTCCCTCTTCATTATATCTACCTAAGTCTGTTCAAGAAGTTCTCCCTATTCCTACTCTATTGCCCTTTCTAATCCAACCGGTGACCACCCTTTACTACTATGGCCCCTCGAGGCACCTCCAATGTGGGTGCATTATTGATGACTATTTCATGGAGACACTGCGCACCTCCCCAAGACCCTTGCTCATCAATCAACAGTCATCAAGCATCATCCATCAAATCCCCCTATACATTAGACATTTTGACTACATTTTGCAAAGGTACACCTAAGTACGTAAGTGTTCCACTTATCATCCACTTTATTATTTTATATTCTAAGCATCTTCGATAACATGTCTTTGTGTCTTCTTTATTCTTATACACAGTTCCTAGAAATGTCTCATAGATGTTTTCATATCTAAGTTGGTGGCATGCTATGATAAAGTTTACCATGGGTGGCAAATGAATTTTCTCAATTAAAAATTCACCAAATGGTATTGTTGATCAAATTAAAGTTACCTTAGTGGTCAAGGATTACCAAGATTTATGGTGTTCACCACCATAATACGTTCTCTCCAATGCCAAAATAACTTCAATCTGTAACGACTCGGCCCGTCCGCCCGAGGGAACTCTACTTATCCCGACTCCTATTTTTCTGTGGGTCATGGGCCATCGACCATCGACCGTGCCGTTACCTACTTGGACTTTCCACCCCTGCCCAGTGGATTTTTGCCTTCCCCAGATTCGAACTCTAGACCTGCAGGCTAAAGTACTAAAGTTCCTTGAATCTGGTAACCAAGTGAGCTTCTCACTTGGTTACCAGATTCAAGGAACTTTAGTACTTTAGCCTGCAGGTCTCTTCTCACTTGGTTACCAGATTCAAGGAACTTTAGTACTTTAGCCTGCAGGTCTAGAGTTCGAATCTGGGGAAGGCAAAAATCCACTGGGCAGGAGTGGAAAGTTCAAGTAGGTAACGGCACGGTCGATGGTCGATGGCCCATGACCCAAAGAAAAATAGGGGTCGGGATAAGTAGAATTCTCATGAGCGGACGGGTCAGGTCGTTACACAATCTGCCTTTGTGTCTCCATAGTTGTTGTCTTTCATTGCTCCATTAGCTTGATATCAAAAATGTCTTTCTTTCAAGGTAATCTTTTAGAGGAGGTTTATTTAGACCAACCTCCAAGATTTGTTGCTCAAAGGGAGAAAGGCATGGTGTGTAAGCTGAAGAAGTGTTTGTACAAACTGAAACAATCTTCAAGAACTTGGTTTGAGAAGTTTAGCTCAACTCTTATTTAGTATGACACAGCCAAAATTGTGATATTAACAAAGTGTTCTACCTTATTTCAAAGTTTTAGAAACTTGTTCTTATTGTCAATGTGGACGATATCAACATTATTAGCGATTGCAGACACCATTAGAATTAAAAATTAAAAGGTTACCTTCGTCCACATGTTCAAACTAAATAGCTTAGTAATATTAAGCATTGTTTGCATTGTTTCGTATAGACGTTGCTCATGAAAAAAAGATTTTTATATATTACAGCGCAAATATGTACTGTTATGCTTGAGGAGGCTAACATGATTGACAATAAACCTATAGATACTCTCCCATGAATCATCATGTCAGAGCAGTTCCAGGATAGGGGAGTCATTAGCTGATCCAAATAAACATAGAAGGTAATAGGAAAATGACTATTTTAAAGTCATCAGACATCTCATGTGTTGCTAGTGTGATTAGCCAATTTCTAGAGAACCCATGTCATGAACATTGAATAACAAACTACAAGGATCCCATGTTACCTAAAAGGTGTTATAGGGAAAGGTATCTTATTCCATGATTGAGGTCCTCTCTAGATCATAGGGGAATTTAAATATCTAATGCAGGCTGGAAAGGTGCCCCAACAGATAAGTGATCTACATCATGCTATTGTATTCTAATAGAAGGTAACCTTATTTTCTTTTTGGAAGAGAAAGAAATAAATAGTGGCAGTAAAGTTGACTACAAAGACAGGATACAAGATACGTCTTTAGCTATATATGAGCTCCTATGGATTAAACATTTGATCGTGCCAGATACACTCCTACGGAGGTGATGAAACTGAGTCAAGTTGTGATATATAAAGCCTAGAATCCAAGTTTTCATGAGAGGACAAAAGATATAGTGAGAGAAATTGCAATATAAAGCCTATAATCACCTCCTTTGTTAATTCTAATGATGAATTAGTAAATTTGCTTAATGAATCGTGAAAGTCCCTAGAGTTGAATCCATTTATAACAAGCTAAGTTCCTACAATATATTGGAATTAGTTTGAGTTGATTATTTGACTAAATTGTTAGAGACCCTTGAGTTGAATACATTTGTAACAAGCTAAGTCTCTATAGGAGGGTTATCATATACTTGGACTCATTTATAAATATGTGTATAAGAAGGGTTCATTTATGATGTTTTATAGGATAAAAATCAAAAGGGCGTCCCTAATTATCATTTTCATCAAAAGTGTGCCACTTTTCAAAAAACGTCAAAACAGAACTCCAACATATTTCTCATCTTGAAAATACCTTTATTCCAAGGTTGTTGTAGCAGCTAGGCCATAGTTGTTGTAACGTGTAGCAACTATAGCTAAAGCTACTACAACTTATTAAAGTATACCGACTCAACTTAATCAACTATTCATAGAGCACCATTATATCAAAATATTTTTTACCAACTTCGTTAAAATTGCTTAAAGCTGATCAAAATCGCTTCAACTCAATCAAAATTACTTGTTGTAGCAGTCATAGTTGCTACAACAGTTTTAAAGTAATTTTGACTAAGTTGTTAAAGAATATTTTGATATAGCAATGCTTTTTGTATAGTAAGTTTGACTAAGTTTGAGTTATTTTGTATTATGTTGTAGCAACTATAGCTGTAATTACTATAATAGCACTGAAATTTGGATATTTTGGGATGAGAGATATGTTGAGTTGTTGTTTTGATGTTTTCAGGGAAAGAGGGGACACCCTTTTGGCAAAAACAATAATAAGGGACGCCCTTTTGATTTTTGCCTTATTTTGTATATATATTAATATAAAGAAGGATACCTAAGATTTATTGAGAAATAATCCCCCTAATCTCAACAATCACATTATGCTTCCAATCAGTTTTTTAATACTAGAGTTTAGCATGATTTCCTTGCTTTTGGTTAAAACTTGTGTTGTTGATGGATATAGTATTGGATTGATTTGCAATGGGTATCATAGGTATCATTAGCTCTATATCAGCATGATAACGCTGTCTTTGGTCAAAACTTGTGCTTGTGGTGCTAATTGGATATAGGTGTGGATTGATTGGGAATGGGTATAATTAGCTCTATATCAATGAAGTTCATGATTTTGCATGGGGAATTTTGGCCATGTCTATGACTGAACATCTAATCATTCCTGCCTTTATTCAACTTCAATAAGAAAGACAACTCCGTAAACTCTGAACCCTTTTCCAAATCAGTTTACATATAGAATTTAAGGAATGCCAGGAAATAAACATAAGTTCAATTCGGCAATTACTTGGGAACTAATTAGTACAAAAAAAGTGAAGAGGACAACTAGCTAGCCCACATTGTAAAATAGTGTTAGCAAGAAGAGCTCTATCCATAATTATTTTACTCAAAATGTACTGCATAACAAATGAAATTTTCAGTACAAGCAAAAAAAATTGAATGAGGACAGACCATGAAAATCCTCCTGTGTGTTTAATAAGCTCAAATAGTTCTCTGGTTTTTAATCCAAGACGCGCACTAAAGGCCATTGCTTCAGCGGCAGCAGCAATGTGAACCCCAGCAAGCAACTGATTAACCATTTTTACTGAACTGAACAAAAATATGAAAGCAAATAAGCTCCTAAATACTAGAATCTTGGAAGATGATTACGAGTAATTATAACATGCATCAAGAAAACAAGTCACCTTTCAGAAAATAAGAGAATACGTTCTTTTGTTAACGGGGTAACAAAAAATCATGTCAATTTAAAAAGTCTCTAGATGGGTTGAACTGAAGTAATCTCCAGTATGAACTAGCAAATTCAGTCTTGTTTGGTGTCATCAGCAATGAATGAGATTATTCGTGATT
>NW_027431626.1:0-17061 GCF_044706935.1 Curcuma longa
GATAATATTAGATAGATAGGGGTAGTTTTGTCATTTGTTATGTTATTTTTCAGTATATATATTTCCCTATGCTATGTATTATAATCAATTACGATGCTAATAAAACCCTAGCCGTTTCTTTATCTTTCTTCTCTATGGTTTTCTCTCTATGTTAACATGGTATCAGAGCAACAGGTTGGATTTGGATGATTTCTCTCTGGTTCTTCTCGATTTGCTATTTGCTAGTCCGCTGCACGTAATTGATCCCCTGCTTCTTCCCGTTTCTCCGTTGCCTCCTTCCACAAATCTGTTGCTTTGGGGAAGCCGCCGCACGAGTATCGGCCAGATTCTGCAGTTGAATTTTCTACCTGCCTTTCCGCTGCCGCCGAATCCTGCTTTGTGAGGGAACTCACGCTGCTCCGCTCTAGTAAGCCTCTATTTGGAAGCCAAGACAAGACATTGGTACTTTTCTCCTCGAAGGACGCACAAAGCCACATTAGAAGGTTCATCCCTCATCAACCACTCGTCGCTGAAGTTACCTTTTGAAGCAAAAGGTAAGCCTCTATTTGGAAGCCAAGGCAAACTTTTAATTTTGTTGTGCAAACCTTTTGCCTCTTTTTGTGAGAAGATTGGTTCCCTTTTCAAAAGTCGAGCAGCTGCTCTCGAACTTTTGAAGTTGCCGGTAAGCATTTAAAGGTTTGATTCTAAATCCCTCTATTTAGCATCGTCTGGTTGTCATATTCTGTTATTGTTATTGCTTGTCAAATATGGCTGGCGAAAAGGATGATTCGCTTCAATCAATTAGTGCACAACTGAATGGACAAAATTATTCTTATTGGAGTTACGTTATGAAAAATTTTTTAAAAGGCAAAAGAATGTGGGGCTATATTGATGGAACTTCTGTTAAGCCCCAAGATGTAAAAGAGTTGGAAAATTGGGAAGTAAACAACTCAAAGATCATTACTTGGATCAACAATTCTGTTTCACAATCAATAGGGATGCAACTTGCAAAATATGAGAAGGCTAAGGATGTGTGGGATCATTTAAAAAAGTTGTATGTTCAATCTAATTTTGCAAAGCAGTATCAGTTGGAGAATGATATTCGGGCTCTTAAACAAAATCACATGAGCATTCAGGAATTCTATTCAGCCATGTCTAATTTGTGGGATCAACTAGCTCTTAATGAACCTGTAGATTTGCAGGCGCTCCAAACGTTTACTGACTATAGAGAGCAACAACGTTTGGTTCAGTTTTTAATGGCCCTACGAGATGATTTTGAAGGACTTCGTGGGACGATCTTACATCGTCATCCTCTTCCAAGTGTTGATGATGTGGTCAATGAGTTATTGGCAGAAGAGATTCGACTTAAGTCCACCTCTGGTTCTGATAAAGGAATTCTCCCTGCTCATCAATCAGTGTTTGCTGCTCCTTTTAACAAAAATAAGTCTCAAGGAAAGGTTGGTCATGATGAATGCAGTTATTGCAAGGAGAAAGGTCATTGGAAAGCACAATGTCCAAAATTATTGAAGTCACAGAAACATTTTAACCAGTTCAACCAAAAGAATTTTAAAGCTCCATCATCAAATATTGTTGCTGCTCCTGGTACTGGACACCCATCTACTCCTGAGACTACCTCCCAAGTAGTTGATCTTGCAGAACAGTTCCAAAAATTTCTTGCTACTCAGTCACATGCCATGTCTGCTTCCTCCCTTAAAGGTTTGCATTCCTCTAGCTCGTCAGGTATATCTTCTCCCATATGGATTCTTGATTCTGGAGCATCTCATCATATGTCATATGATTCAAAGTGTTTTGTGTCTCTAATCCTGCCACTTCTATATCTGTCATGACTGCTGATGGCACTCCAATGCCATTAGTAGGCACTGGATCTGTCTCCACATCAAATTTATCGTTTTCAGATGTTTACTATATTCCTAAGCTCACTTTGAATCTTGCCTCTGTTGGTCAGTTATGTGATTCTGGTTACTCAGTTTTGTTCTCTTCAACTACTTGTTCTGTGCAGGATCCACAATCCGGGAGGCTGATTGGGACAGGCCGTAGATTGGGGGGACTTTACATGTTGGATGAGCTGAAAGTTCCAGATGTTGTTGCTTCCACTGTTGATTTGTCATCCTTTCCTTCAAACTTAGCATCATCTCGTTTTTATTTGTGGCATTCTCGTCTTGGACATGTTTCTTCTTCTAGATTAAGATATTTAGCTTCTAGTGGAGTTTTGGGAAAGTTGCAAGCCAGTGATATTTCTCATTGTTGTGGTTGCAAACTTGCTAAATTTTCTGCTTTACCTTTTAGTAAAAGTGTTTCGAGTTCTAGTGCCCCTTTTGATTTGGTTCATTCTGATGTGTGGGGTCCATCACCCGTTCCTACTAAAGGCGGTTCTCGATATTATGTATCTTTTATTGATGATCATACTCGTTATTGTTGGGTTTATCTTATGAAACATCGATCTGAATTTTTTGATATTTATCAGATGTTTCGTGCTTTAGTTAAAACTCAACATAATGCAGTTATTAAATGCTTTCGATGTGATTTGGGTGGGGAATACACTTCTAATAAATTTTCTCTGTTACTTGCTTCTGATGGTACTCTTCATCAGACTTCTTGTACTGACACTCCTCAACAAAATGGAATTGCTGAAAGAAAGCATCGTCATATTGTTGAAACTGCTCGTTCCCTTCTATTGTCTGCTTCAGTTCCACGTGAGTTCTGGGGTGAAGCTGTTCTTACTGCTGTCCATGCCATTAACAGAATTCCATCCTCTGTTATCTCAGGTCTTTGTCCCTTTCAAAAGTTGTATGGTTGTGTTCCTGATTATTCCTTCTTGAAGGTATTTGGTTCTACTTGCTTTGTTCTCCGTCCACAAGTAGAACGTAGTAAATTGTCTCCTCGTTCTGCAATATGTGTTTTTCTTGGTTATGGGGATGGTCAGAAAGGTTATCGTTGTTATGATCCTTCAAGTCAAAAACTTTATGTTTCTCGTCATGTTGTTTTTCTTGAACACATACCATTTTACTCACTCTCTTCTGATTCTCATCGTCCTACAAGGTCTGATCTTCTTTGTATTGATCCTTTTTCCATGGATGATGACAATTCCAATAACTCCGATGTTGAGAATTGCAGGGTTGACATTGAAGCTCCTACGGCCTCCCAAGAACCTCCTGTGGTTGTTGATCCTCCCCCTCCTCGTTACCCTGCACGTGTTCGTAAGTCCACTCAATTGCCAGATTTTGTTTACTCCACTTACTCTACTTCCTTTGTTTCTTTTCTCACTTCCATACATAATTTGTCTGAGCCATCTTCCTATAAAGAGGCTATTCTTGATCCTCTTTGGCAGCAGGCCATGACTGAGGAGCTTTCTGCCTTGCACAAAACAAATACTTGGGACCTGGTACCTCTTCCACCAGGAAAACATGCTATTGGATCTCGGTGGGTATACAAAATTAAAACCAAGTCTGATGGGTCAGTTGAGCGTTATAAAGCTCGTCTTGTTGCTAAAGGATTCTCACAACAATATGGTATGGATTATGAAGAAACATTTGCTCCAGTTGCCAAGATGACTACCATTCGTACTCTTATTGCAGTTGCATCTGTTCGTCAGTGGGATATTTTTCAGATGGATGTCAAAAATGCGTTCTTAAATGGTGATCTTCATGAGGAGGTTTACATGGTACCTCCATCAGGTGTTTCTCATAATCCAGGGGAGGTGTGTAAGTTAAAGAGGTCTCTTTATGGTCTCAAACAAGCTCCACGGGCTTGGTTTGAGAAATTTTCCAATGTGATTACATCTCTTGGCTTCCATTCTAGTAATCACGACTCTGCTTTATTTCTAAAGGTTACTTCTCATGGTCGTATCATACTCTCTTTATATGTTGATGACATGATTATCACAGGAGATGATGTTGATGGGATTGCAGAGTTAAAATTACGGTTAGCACAACAGTTTGAGATGAAGGATTTAGGTCCTCTCCGCTATTTCTTGGGGATTGAAGTTGCTTATTCTCCTAGAGGTTATCTTCTTTCTCAATCTAAGTATATTGCCAACATTCTTGAGCAAGCTCGTCTCTCTGATACTCGAGCAGTTGACACCCCTCTTGAGGTTAATGCAAAATATGTCTCCTCCGATGGTGTTCCTTTATCTGATCCCACTCTATATCGTACGTTGGTTGGCAACTTGGTGTATCTCACCATTACTAGACCTGATATTGCTTATGCTGTACATATTGTCAGTCAATTTGTTGTCTCTCCTACTACAGTGCATTGGGCAGCTGTTCTTCGCATTCTTCGATATCTTCGAGGCACTCAATTTCAGGGTCTTCTCTTTCCCTCATCCTCTTCCTTGGAGCTGCATGCTTACTCTGATGCTGATTGGGCTGGTGACCCTACTGATCGTAAGTCTACCACAGGGTTTTGCATTTTCCTAGGAGACTCTCTTATCTCTTGGAAGAGCAAGAAGCAAGACATTGTCTCCCGTTCCTCTACAGAAGCTGAGTATCGTGCCATGGCTTCTTCCACTGCAGAGATAGTTTGGTTACGTTGGCTACTTTCTGATATGGGTGTTTCTCTCTCTGGACCCACTCCTATGTACTGTGATAACAAGAGTGCCATTCAAATTGCCCATAACTCAGTTTTCCATGAGCGCACAAAGCACATTGAGATTGATTGTCATCTCACACGCCATCATCTTCAACATGGCACCATTACTTTGCCCTTTGTTTCCTCCTCTATGCAGATTGCAGATTTGTTCACAAAATCACATTCAGTTAAACGCTTTCGTTTTCTAACTAACAAACTCTCGATGCTTCCTATTAATGCATCATGAGTTTGAGGGGGAATGTTAGATAATATTAGATAGATAGGGGTAGTTTTGTCATTTGTCATGTTATTTTTCAGTATATATATTTCCCTATGCTATGTATTATTGATTCGATAATTACATCTTTAATAAAACCCTAGCCGTTTCTTTATCTTTTCTATGGTTTTCTGTTTATGTTAATTTTTTTTTAAAAAAATATCGTTTAATAATTGATTAGTAAGCTTTATTTATACTTGTTTAGTTAGTTTATCTTGTGTGATGTGGTGGATCTTGATAAGTCTTACGTGACAAAGAAGGTCAAGAAATAAGTCAAGAAGCAGGCTGATATGGTAAGTTATAGGGTCAATAGTCAACCTTAGGTGGATTGGCTCGGTTATTCTGATCTCGATCATCTCGATTACCTGATCTTCGTCTCGGCCCTTCCGACCTCGACCATCTCGGTCGCTCGGTCTTCGTCTCAACTCTCTCGACTTCGACCATCTTGGTCACTCAATCCTCATCTCAGTCCTCCCAGCTTCGACCATCTCGGTTACTCGATCCTCATCTTGACCCTCCCGACCTTAACCATTTCAGTCACTCGATCTTCGTCTCGACCCTTTCGACCTTGACCATTTCAGTTACTCGGTTCTCATCTCGGCTCTTCCGACCTCAACCATCTCGATCACTCAGTCCTTGCCTCGGCCAGTTCGACATCGACTTGGTCTCTCTCCTTCTCGACCATTCCTATCCCAGAAGATGTCAAAAGCTCTCAAGTGTACGAGGCCTGCCAAAAGATCAGTGCGGTTACGAGGTTATCAGACCTGATCCCTTATATCATCTCGTGTCTGTGCCTATGACCAAAATGTAAGAATATTCAGCACTGTCGAGCCATAGGGCAGTTATGAGGTTACTATATGCTATATGTAAGACCACTTAACAATAATTGGCAGAACTTGTCCTCTTATTACAACAGGAATCTGCCCCCATGCCAACGTCGAGATTCTTTCTGGTAAGTATATAATCTCTTTTGCATGTACGAATACTCTCTCTCTCTTTCGATTTTCAGCAACCTCATGTACTACTTCTTCCTCCCTCTACTGATTTGAGCATCGAAGTGGTCTGTCGGGAATCCCCAGCACCCTGCTAATCCGATCGCTCAGCTTTTCTCCAAGTCCCTTTGCCGACGGGAGCAATAGTGCGTGAGGTGGTATATTATTAATTGATGATTTGACTGTCTATGACATCCGACCGGAACATTGTGCGTATCAAAATGAATACAAATAATATTAAGTTAATTACTCATAAATATTTAAGTAAACAAGAAACTCAAGGATCAAAATGGAAAGCTCCAAATAATTTTTATAAAAAATACAAATACAATATTCAAATAAATAAAAAAGGTCCACCTTCCGATCACATCTCCCAATGTCCATTAAAATTAAATTATCAATTGAAAAATCAATTTGCTCTCCATCTTTGACCTCCCACCTCACCAATCGCCATCCTTATAAGCCTTCCCCTCCCTTCTTCCCTCCTTCACACAACGCCACAACGCACAGCAACAACAAATAAACTTCTTGAATTGCGATTAGAATTCTTCAGAAGAAGGAGAAGGAGATCGATCGATCGGATGGGGAACAGTTTGGGAGGGAAGAAGAAGAAGATCGCCAAGGTGATGAAGGTGGACGGCACCACCATAAGGATAAAGCCACCGGCGCACGCCGTCTCCTTGCTCAGGGACCACCCGGGCTACACCCTCCTCGACTCCGACGAGGTAAAGCGCCTGGGCGTCCGCGCGCCGCCGCTCGACCCGGAGGCGCCGCTGCTCCCCGGGAAGCTCTACTTCCTGGTGGAGCTCCCCCGCGTGCCGAGCCACCGCACGCCGCGCCGCGCCTGGTCGGGCGCGCTCCAGGTCAGCGCCAAGGAGAGGCTGGAGAGCCTCCGCCTCACCCGCCGCTCCTTGTCGGACCTCTCGCTCCCCGCCGGATCCGGCGGGCAGTCGCCTATCGCCGCGGCGGAGGAGACCAAGGACGGCGGGCTCCGGCTGAAGATGAGGCTGCCGAAGGCGGAGGTGGAGAAGCTGATGCTGGAGAGCAAGGACGCCGCCGACGCCGCTAGGAGGATCATGCAGCTGTGCGCCGCCAAAGAAAGCGCGGCCCCGACGCCCTCCTCGTCGGTCATGTCGTCGCCGGAGCCGGCGACTCCGACGCTCCGGAATCCCCGCACCCCTCGCACTCCACGCACGGAGGTAATTAGAAACCTCAAAATGCTGATAATTTCATGCCTTTTTTTTCAATATTTTCAGAAAAAAAAAAACACACACAATTCGATTCGAATGATCAAACTACGATACAATTTAGATTAAAAAAATATAGAATTTAGAAGCTTCCTCGTGAATTCCACAAATTAAATGAATGAAGTGTGGAAAAAGTAAAGTTTGCCCGTGATTAAAGCTGCGTGTGAAAGTCAAAGGAGGCAGCTTTAATAGTAATACTCCGTGTTAGATGCAATAACAACAAGTTCTTACATGAATGTGGACGCGTGGAAAATGTCAACGAGTCTCTTAAAATAGTCAACGATCCCCACGCTGTGCATTTAATCCTAGTTCTTGACGCCGTTTCAACGCAATTCCCTTTTTATTATTATTAATTATTATTTGTCTTTAATTAATTTGTGTTTTGCAGAAGAGGACGAGGTTCGTGGCGTTGCCGGACGAGATAATCGCATGATGCACGGTGGTGTTTCGGCAAATCGTTAAGCTGCGATTAGTGGGTAATGATTAGGTAATTAGGGTATTTAATCTGTACAATTATTTGGAGAAAAAAATGAATTAAATGAAGAAATTAATTACGTACGGGAGAAGATGGAAGATGAGAAGCTGCTGGGGAGCTTCCGATTCCCCCCACGAGGAATTAATTAATATAATGTGCTGTAAAATTTGTTGTTGCCTGTGCTTGTCGTAGTTAGATGGTGCTTTACTACACTCAACTGGATTGTTTGGTTGATTTGATGCTTCTTGTTACCGAAAATCAATTAATGTTAATTAATTGATCAAAATTATATGTTATGGGGAAAAAATATTCATTTTATTTATTATTAATATTTGTTTGGGGAAAAATATATTGAACAGGAATGTGAATGCACTGTGAACTCCAGCTGGATATTAATGAGTCGATTTCTATATATCATATATTTTCATTCTCATTTATTATATTAATTTTTATTTTAATCTCATATTTATCATCATCAGAGTATTTTCATCTAAAGGATCGGATATTTATTAGAGATTTAATCCACCCATATAACAATCCTCCATACTTTAAATTTTTTTTATTTTATTCTTGTATTTTTAAATATTATACACGTCTAAAATAAACTAAAATACTTTCTTACTTCATAAATTTGAATTTATTTCGTCAGATTTTTTTAAACTACAATTTAACTATTAATTAAAAAGTAAGTATATTAATATTTGTTTAAAAAGGAATTACGTGGCCGCTGATATTTTTGGGGGCAAAACTAAAAAAATGAAACAGTCGAGGGTCACCATGAATATTTTCCCGATCTGCGGCCGGATTACACTGTATCATTGTCTTCGCGTCCCCCTTTCTCTGGCACAGAACATCGATCGAACACAATGGAGGCGGACGGAGCGGGAGGCGAAAATCCGCGCACTCCCCCAAACCTCACTCTTCCCCCTCACATCAAACCCTTCTCCTTCCGATCCGCCCTTCTCCGGTGGTTCCCAGTGGCTCGCCAACTCTAGCTTCACCTTCGACGTCTCCTCCCTCGTCGAAAGCGGCGCCAGGGATGCCCTTCGCGAGGAGTCGCCCTACCCGGACTCGGACGACGAGGTCCCCGCAGCGGCGCGGCCTCCTCCGACATCCTACGACCTCGTGCCGTCCTCGCCGTCGGCTTCTTCCTCGGACGAGCGGCGCTTGAAACGTAAGGCGAGGAGGAAGAAGAGGAAGAGGGAAAGAGAGAGGTTAGATGATGGTGCTCCGAGGAAGTCAGCGGTTCGAGCGTGGTCTGGATCGGTCACGAAGCCCGTAAAGGATTACTATTTCGATGCTGAAGGTGACAAGGACAATTTGGCTTTTGGATCCCTTTACAGGTCCACTACTTCTCTACAAAGCTTCGTTTTTTTTTTTACTTCTGCTTAAATCCATCCTTTGCCCGATGGTGTTTCTCAACTGCCATTCTGACGCTAACTTCATTGGCAAATGGATGCTCCTAATGCCAAAATGTTAACTGCAATGCCCTTTAGTTAGATACGGATATGGCATCATTATGTTTTAAAATCTGAAATGGCCACGTTTTGATTTGATGGTGGAATCAGTTCTAGAAGATTTGAATGTGGTTCTGTTATTCATTTTATATGCTAACTTCTCCCTAGACTAACATTTCAGTAGGTATTGCTTGACATGGATAAAGCATACCATTCCAACAGGTGACCGATACAGAGATCTGATCATACAGAGGAGATACTTCTCTTGCTCATGCTGCTGGAAATCAGCTTTGTACGGCTCGTATTGTGTGATATATGCATTTGTCCATAGGCTAGCAGGCATTGGACCCATCTATTGCTATTCTAAAAGGAGAGAGTAATGCTACAAAGTTTTATCAGATGCTCAAGTTTTGCATCAAATTGCTAACTTAAATTCTTCTCGACAATCATGTTAATTTTACTTTTATAGCAGACAAGGTCCTCCCAGGAAATCTTCAATGAATTATATATGATTTAAGTATTCATCCTTGTTTCAATTTAGTCCTATGGCCAGACACTTCCAGCAAATAAATAGTTTTTTTTTTTGCAAATTTATTTTATTAAATTTAGATCTGGATCCAATCTACTTGGATTTTCCTAATCATATTTAGCTGCTCATAAAGCTGTCATTATATAAACTACAAACTCTTTCCTATCTTCCTCTGAGTTAACTATGACTTGATGAAGGCAGTGCAAGAAAAACACTGGGGGTGATTTTCTATTGGTATATTTGAGAGTCTATGTAAAGTACAATACTATAATGGCAATAGGAGATCTGTGGTCTCTGAGTTACACTGTGAGTCTAGATAGTCTATGACATGTCAAGTTCATGAAACTCACACTTGTGGCACAATTCATTCTCTTGTATCTTAAGATTCTCAGTTTCCAGTGATAAATAAGTCTATTTACAACCATCCTTAATTCTCCAACAAACTAATGCCTTTATCAGGCGTTGTAATCAACATTCATTCTTTATTTCTTATTGTTTTATGTTGTTTAGTAATTCTTGATAGCCTTGATGGAATTACGTGATAAATAGTACTAAATCTTGGGAGACATGATTATGTCAAACTTATGGATGAATGATTTAAGCTTGTCTTACCTCATGTTGCTTCTAATTTAACCATGGGCATGTACATTTTGAAGTAGTTATTTTTATCGAAGAAGTCATAAGAATATAGTCAACCCTGTTTGATATGTTAGTCCTTTCTCTGTACTACTAAATCGTCAAATCATAAAATGAGTAGTTGAAGAGTCTCACTGAAACAATAGGGTCCAAACCTGCTTGTATTGAAAGTGTAATTGAAAAAAAGGAAATAGAGCACTACATGATTGTTTGAGGGAGAGTACAATCTGACCATTGCTCTATCCTCCATTCTCTCTATACCTTTTTTTTCACTAATTCAATTTGTTTATCTCTTTCCTAACCTCTTATCCTTTGCCTCTGATCAACTGCTAACTTACTGGAACCACTTATTGTCACATTCAATGTAAATTTGATTGGCCCTATATAGTATTTTAAGTTCATCACAGTGACATTTTAGTGGGATGGGCCAGAAGCCAAAACTTAACAATTCTCTCCTCTTGACTATTCTAATGATTCAATAGCAAATATTTATCATCTCCTAACTTGGTCCTTTAATTGCTATTTCCTTTAGCTTATTCTGCCATCTTGTTCATTGATGTTCAAATCAACTGGCAATGAGGAATATATTTAAAATTTTTTTGGCAAATCTCTCTTTTTGCAGAATATTTTTCTAAAATATAATTATGTTAAGAAGAAGCACTTGGCTGTTGTGTTACTATTAGTATTATTCCATTAAGGGGTAGCAAAAACAATTTAAATGTGTCTTATTTCAGTTGGCCATCTTCTAGTTCTCAACGTGCATTTTTCTTATTCTAACCATGCGTCTTTTTGCTGTTATATTTGTCTGGTTCGGTTTATGTATAAGGAAACAATTCAACTATATGGGCTTTTTCTTTCATTTCATTTCTGTATAATAAAAATTGCAGAATGGACATTGCTCGATATAAGACTCAGAATTATGGTGAATCCACTGGGACTAACTTTTGGGCATCATATCACTTGAGAACTTCAGCTCTGGGTATGGATAATGAGGGAGATAATGATGTTCTAGACAGCAAGCAAAAATCGCATGGACGCTATTATTCAGCCAAATTTACTATGATTGAAAGGCACAAGGATTTTAGGAATATTAAGTTTGTCAATAAGATATCTTCGGTGATGCCTGAAGATTTTCTTCCTTTGCCAGAGTCTCATTCTTCTACTGAACAAGGTCCTTCTGTAAATAATGAGCTTGAGGAGTCTTGGGAAGATGAAATGATTCGAAAAACAAGAGAGTTCAACAGAATCTCCAGGGATCATCCTAATGATGAAAAAGTTTGGCTATCCTTTGCTGAGTTTCAGGTATTTAGCTGCCTTCTCTTCCAGAATTCTTTGGCATTGAGATTCTAACTCATGATATCGAACAGGTAGTAATCCATCTAGGATGCATGAATTTAAGTATCCTATATTTTTCAATTCCTATTGCTCTGCTTTAAATTTAAGTATTGTTTTTTACATTTTGATTTGGCAGAAAAGTAAATTATCTCACAACCACTGCAGGATAAGGTTGCAAGCACTCTAACCAAAAAGGCAGCTCGATTGCAGATGCTCGAAAAGAAAGTTAGCATACTGGAGAAAGCAGTGGAGTTTAATCCAAATAGTGAGGAGCTATTACTTTGTCTTTTGAAGACTTATCTAAATAGGGATACCATTGATACCGCCATGGAAAAATGGGAGAAAATACTCATCCAGCATTCTGACAGTTGTAAATTGTGGAAAGAATTTCTACTTCTCTGTCAAGGAGACTTTTCTCAATTTAAGGTTTCTAAAATAAGGAAATCTTATGCTCATGCAATCCAAGCTTTATCTGCAGCTCTTGACAAACAACGTAGGCAGGTTCTATGTGTTCTCTTTCATTTTTTCCTTTTTTTTTTAAACAATATTTACATCTACCTATTGCTTTTTATGTTGCTATATATGTGTTCTATTCTAATGACCAGATTGTGGATTTTATGCATATGAAAAATATTTTCTTTCTGATTTACATGCAACATTGTTTGTTTCTGTCTCATGGTGACAACTGTTAGCAAAATTCAACCTTAAATATGTTGTGCTTTTATGGCTCAGCCATGCCTGCTGCACTGCATAAGTTACTTTAATGTTAAAACCAATAGGATCTCTCCATTCCTCTACTCACATAGGCTACCCAAATATCAATCTATTTATTATAGAAGAAATACTGTTTTGTATTCTTTCATAACATACTAATTCAAATCGAGAATCTCTTTATTAACTTATTGTTCGGAAGTTAATTATTATAAACAGAAAGTTTAAAGAGTAACTTATTGTTTGCAAGTTGACTATTGTAAACAAAAAGTCTAAAACATAGTTGAAGAAAGATATAGCACGATTTACCATAGCATGCCTCTTTCAATAAGTTTCTATAGGCTCATGCCCATTAATTGGTTTTTATAAATCACGACCTTAACTTTTTTCTTCCTATTTTACCTTGCAACATCAGAGACCATTCTAAAACATACTTTTCTTTCAAGTTGCTTGCCAAATCCACTTGCAGTGTGGTATGATTCTCATTTAAAGTAGGATTGTTTGAGTTCTTTAGTACCTAAAATGATCACTTTGGAGTCCCTCACATTTTAAGGGTGTGAAAAATATAAAGGTGCATAAATATAATAGGTGAACACCCATGCAAGCTGATTTGCATGTGTCTAACTTGCACATAATGACCTACATATTGATTTCCGATTCTGCTTGCAGCATGATCTCACTAAAGATCAGCTTTTTTGAGTTCTTTTACACCTGAAACTTTATTGTAAGATCAGCATGATCTCATTTAGATGAAATGTCAATGCAAGCCGATTTCAGAATCAGCTTGTATGGGTCTTAGCATAGAATGCCCACAATTTGTTCAAGCTGATTTCATCTTGTGGTGGTTTACTCAAAATCGACTTGTTTGAGTTCAGTTGCACTTAGAATGTTCATTTTGGGGCTCTCACTTCCTACTGAACCAATTGTCGAGGGGCTTGTTTAACCATGGTATGGTTTCACCTAAAGTCAGTTTGTTTGAGTTTTTTGGTGCCCAAAATGTTTACTTGGGAGTCCCTCACATTTAAAGGTGCATAAATGTAATAGATCAATGCCCATGCAAGTTGATTTGCATGAGTCTTACTGACACATAATGGCCTACATGTAGATTTCCAATTCTCCTTGCAACATGATTTCACTGAAAATTTTATTTTGGAATCTTTCAAATCCTAATGGTGTTTAAATATAGACGAATGCCAATACAAGCTGATTTAAGAATCAGCTTGTATGGGTCTTGGCCTAGAATGGTCCACAATTTGTTCAAGCTGATTTTATCTTGTGGCATTTTCGCTCAAAATTGACTTGTTTGAGTCCATTTGCACTTTGAATGATCATTTTGGGGCTCTCACATCCTAATGGGTTAATTGTCTAGGGGCATGATTCGGTGAAACCCAATTAGTGGGGTGTGATTTGGTAAAAACCAATTAGAAGGGGCATATTCTAGTAAATTGCCCAAGATACAACAAAAATAACAATATTTAACTATTACAAATTTTTGAGAATCAGGCAACCATCTAGATTATGCATTAGACTTGGACTTGTAAGCATATTCCCATCAACCCACCTGAAACATTGCCACATTTCAAGGAATGAAAATTTTCACAAATGATGACACCCTGATAAACACAACTAAATTAGATTGAAGAGGGATGAGATTTGTTCCAAATTTTGAGTTTATGCTAAAACTATCATGTAGTCTGTACTCTGTATCAATAATTTTATAAACCAAATTATAAAAGCCTAGGAGGCTAGGACTAGATTGGGTCCAGCATACCCTCTATAGGATATGTTGTAAGATAACAGATTAAACTGATAAATTTAGGAATGTGCTTCGCTCTTAAGATTATGGTGCTCATGCAGTTATATGGACGAGACAGAGTATCCATACATATCTGGATTTGTATCCATTATTGTTGCAATTTTATTATTTATGACATGAAACTAGGAAAATATGCTGAATTTTGTATTTCATGTGTATAACCTGATTAACCAAGCAAGACAACAAAGTAGACTCTTGGGATGCTAAAAGCTCCTCTTCCACCTCATCCTTTTCCATTTTTTCAGTCAAACTCCTCATTTCTTTCCATTTTTTTATTTTTTATTTTTTACGTTGATGCTAAAATTTAACTCAGGATGTTAATTTGCTTATTCATCATTGTTATTAGAAAGTTATATGTAATCACTTTTGCATACTTTGTGTTTGTAGTCATTTATGACTTCCCTTAGTATGTTCTATTTGTTGCAGGGATCTGCAAGTTTGCAGCCAGCTGATTCTTCTTTGGTTCAACTAGAACTTGGTCTGGTTGATATTTTTCTAAGCTACTGTAGGTTTGAGTGGCAAGTAGGTTACCAGGAATTAGCGACTGGTTTATTTCAAGCTGAAATTGAATACAGCTTGTTTTGCCCATCCTTAGCTCTCAGTTCAAATAGTAAGCAAAGGCTCTTTGAACACTTTTGGAAAAGCAATGCTGCCAGAGTTGGAGAAGATGGTGCATTGGGTTGGTCATCCTGGCTTGAAAAAGATGAGCAGACTAGGCAGAACATTACAGGGGTGGATACTGCCGTTCAGAATGAAGTTGGAGGCTGGACTGGTTGGTTTGAACTTTCATCAAAACATAATACCACAAGCAGAGAACCGGAAATACCAGCAGATCCAGATGTAGATGATACAGCAGCTGAAATGAACCTTGACTTTGAAGAGAACCTTGACTCTGAAGAGATTCCTCCAGGAGATGATGTTGAAACATTGCTAAAAAAACTTGGGATTGACATAGATGCTGAGCCAAATAATGAGGTCAAAGATTCAGAAACTTGGAATAGATGGTCAAAGGAGGAGTTGATAAGGGATGATGAGCAGTGGATGCCTGTTCGTGAAAATCCTGGTTGGTTCTGTTGATTTTTGGTTTCTATTGTCATCGATTGATGAACTTTGAGTGTTGCAAAATATGTCTTCTTTGCACTTTAATTTAACTTGTTCAGGTTTCTATGGGTAGATGAAACTGGAATGGTGGCTTCCCCTCATTCTAATGATAATTCAGGCAAGGATGATGGTGAACAACTTTCAAGAGTTATCCTCTTTGAAGATGTCTGTGATTACGTATTCTCTTTGTCCTCAAAGGAAGCACATCTGTCCTTAGTGTGTCAATTCATTGATTTCTATGGAGGCAAGATTTCTCAATGGTTAGTAGTCCTTGAATTATTATCTTTCATTCTAACTAGAACCAAGACCATGATGTTCATGAGGTTCCTTGATATTTTTTTGGTATTATTTTCTTTTCAAGCAATGATTTTCTTCCTACTTCCTTAATGGATGACATTTTTCTCATTATTTGTAAGGTGATCATTGTCATCATCCATAGATCTTATACCTCCATTGAGTTTTATGCAACGTTGTATCACTAGTGATACTCAAATTAATTAAATCAATTTTTGTTACAATAACTTGCTTTGTTTTCTGCCTCTTTCCTTTACACCTATTCTGACCTCAATTCACTTAACTGTAGAATTGTTGCTTGCTTAATTTTTTTATCTATGGAAGATACACATGACAACCTAATGCTCTAGAAACACTTTTCCTTTTATCATTAATGTTTTACTTGTTAATAATATTGCCATCAGCATTCCATTTCCTATTGCGTGCTTAATTCAAGATTTCTTATACTTTTCATAAGAATTTTATGTTCATCCATCTTACCTGTCATCATGATTTTTTTCTTATTATTAAGACTACATCTTATGAAATGCAGTTCTAGTTCTTCTTAAAACATTTAATTTCTAGAAATTTTCACTATAATTCAAGCTCCAAGTTTAATCTTTTTACACAATATTTGAAAGGTAAGATCCTTTGTTTCTTATCTTCATATTCCAGTTTGTCATAGTCCAAACTTGGGCTATGTTTACATCGGTTAGGTAATTTTGGTCCAACATATTTCATTCCTCTCAACCTCTATAGAACATTATGAATAGTGTAATGCTGTCCATGTAATGATAGATGGTGATAAAAAGTCAAAGCAACTTATGTAGTTAAAGATAGATTCCATTTGGAGGTAACATATTAAGCAGCTCTGTGATGGGAATCCATATATAGTCAAATAGGATATCTTTTGGTTGAATTAAGCACTGTTGTAAATGAATGGCTTCTTTCCTGAAGATATGAAAACACATGGCCATCCACATTTGACATGATACTTGAAGTACCAAAATGTGAGTCCAGCATATGGATCCATAATTGACGACTTTTATAGAATTATTAAATAATAACAACTTTTCAATCTCATAACACCAACAGATTCATATTGAGAAAGTTAGTCTCTTGACTCTTCATTGCAAAGAAATACATGAAGAGAAAGCAGTATGATTTGATCTAAATTATAGGATTACCCGACTGATTTGAAGATATTTAATGACAATCAAACTGCATCTTTTATGTATAGGAAGCATATAAAAGAGTAGAAGAAATAAAATGGATGCTGATTACCTAATCATATCGATCTAGGAAGCCATATACTTGGAAAACATTATTTTTTTCCCTCTTGAATGGGTTTAATCATCTACTGAAATAGCTAGAGGTGTCAAGTGGGGAACGTTGCCTAGGTCTAGCATGACTCAATCCTAGATGAGCCTAGCTTGACTTGACACGGAGAGGCTTGTGGCCTTGTGTTAGGTGTGAACTTTTGGGTCCATGCATCATTCTCAGTTTGACATGAAGACAACCTGTGTTAGGTCCGACACGAGTACAAGTTAGGCACAACCCATATGCCAAGCCAAGAATGACTAATAATAAGCCCACCATGACCCATGTTCTCTTTTGTTGAATTGACATGAAATTTAATATATTAC
>NW_027431627.1:0-10764 GCF_044706935.1 Curcuma longa
CAACGTCGAAGAAATTAACACTTGCTTCTTTCATCTTTCTGATTGCTCTTTGATATTGTAAAACTCTCCATCTTCCTCCTCAAAACCCAACTACATATCTTGTACGAGGAAGAGAGTTTTTTGTAAAGGTTTCTCCGCCTTCGAAGCTTGCTTTGAGAAGGAGGTTTCTTCATAGTGGAATCGTCGACTGTGTGTGTGGATCCTTAAATTAGTCACCTCGTTGAGGTGGATACAAAGTAAATCGAACGGGTTAGCGTATTGATCTTTTTGTTCTATTTTCTTTTGCTTCCGCTAACAATTTTGCAGAAAGATCGAAAAGCGCTATTCACCCCCCTCTAGCGAACGCACCAATCCCAACAACTATAGGTACTATAAAGTTTTGTATATGAATAAAACATCTTTCGTACTTATCTTTTCCGCCATGTTGGAGGAAAACTAATAAAAAAAACCAACATAAACGAGCTGAGGGAGGGAGTGGCACCTGGAGTCCGAGAGAATAGAGACAATAATAATCCGAAGTTAGAGTATTTTAATGCGAGCGTTGCCTGCAAGCCAGGAACCCTTGCTGAAAGAAACTGCTAGTACATACTAGAGATAGTCTTTAGAACGCTACTGGTCCAAGACCATGGATATATAAGATTGAACCCTGACAAGGATAATTGCCCACTGATTCGAGCCCAGAAGAATATATAGCTCGGGAGAGATTGAACCCTAGAACCGTCAAAGACCAAGGATATATAGCTCGGGAGAGATTGAACCTTAGAATCGTCATAGACCAAGGATATATAGCTCGGGAGAGATTGAACCCTGACAAGGGTAATTGCCCACTGATCCAAGATCAGGGGAACCTATAGCTTAGGAGAGATTGAACTTTGGAACCGTCAGAGACCAAGGATATTGTGCTTGCTAAGTACATGAGGTTTCCCCACGAGAGTCGGGTTTGTGAGGAGACTACTGAAGAGACTAATTGCTCGATATTCTGAGTCGTTGAGTAAGTAATTTTGAGCCTATCGTAAGGCAGAGCCATCAGCGACAGGGCTGAGAGGGCCGAGAAAGTCCGAGCCTGTAGTAAGACGGAGCCATCAGCGATAGAGCTGAGAGGGCCGAGAGGTCGAGGCCGTGGAAGGTCGAGATATCTGAGCCTGTAGTAAGGCGGAGCCGTCAGCGATAGAGCTGAGAGGGCCAAGAGGTCGGGGCCGTGGATGGCCAAACTATCCAAGCCTATAGTAAGGCGGAGCCATTAGCGATAAAGCTGAGAGGACCGGAAGATCGGGGCCATGGAAGGCCGAGCTATCTGAGCTGTAGTAAGGCGGAGCTGTCAGCGATAGAGTTAAAAGGGCTGAGAGGTTATCCGAGCCTGTAGTAAGGCGGAGCCATCAGCGATAGAGCTGAGAGGGCCGAGAGGTCGAGGCTGTGGAAGGCCGAGCTATCTGGGCATGTAGTAAGGCGGAGCTGTCAGCGATAGATCTGAGAGGGCCGAGAGGTCAAGGTCGTGGAAGGCCGAGCTATCCGAGCCTGTAGTAAGGCGGAGCCGTCAGCGATAGAGCTGATAGGGCTAAGAGGTTCTGAGCCATGAGTGATCCGTGTCTGTCGTAAGGCTGAGCCATCAACGATAGGGCTAAGAGGGCCTAAAAGTTCTGAGCCATGAGTGATTTGTGCCTGTCGTAAGGCTGAGCCACCAATGACAGGGCTGAGCGGGATGCAAAGAAACTAAGTACTTGGGAGGTCGGGCTGACCCACTGAGTGAATGAAGCCAAGAGGACTGCAGGAAAACTAAGTACTTGGGAGGTCGGGCTGACCCACTGAGTGAATAAAGTCAAGAGGGCTGCAAGAAAACTAAGTACTTGGGAGGTTGGGCTGACCCACTGAGTGAATTGAAGCCGAGAGGACTGCAGAAAAACTAAGTACTTGGGAGGTCAGGCTGACCCACTGAGTGAATGAAGCTGAGAGGGTTGTAGGAAAACTAAGTACTTGGGAGGTCGGGCTGACCCACTGAGTGAATGAAGCCAAGAGGGTTGCAGGAAAACTAAGTACTTGGGAGATCAGGCTGACCCACTGAGTGAATGAAGTCAAGAGGGCTGTAGGAAAACTAAGTACTTGGGAGGTCAGACTGACACACTGAGTGAATGAAGCCGAGAGGGCTGCAGGAAAACTAGGTACTTGGGAGGTTGGGCTGACCCACTGAGTGAATGAACCTACATTTTTCATATGCCATGGTTACAAGAGTAAAAGAATAGATAATAACCTCAGGTGCGGTAGGGCCGCAGGTGAGTAGCATGCCACGGCCTCGAGAGTTCGTTGTCTTGCGGGTCGGCCAGATAGTATGACCCATCGGAGAGTCGGCAAGTGACTCGATAAGGTCTTTCCCATCTTGGTTCAAGCTTCCCACTCTATCCATGAGCTTCCTCTTCAGCAGGGTCTTGGTTGTCAGTGGTGCGTCTGGTGTAAACCATCGTGGCATCTAGCTCAGAGTTCCCATAGACGGCGCCAAAATATTTCGGTTGGATGCCATCGACGATCAAGCCACCATTCAATAATATGCCACCTCAACCTTTGTTGGTCCCGTCGACGAGAAGAACCTGAGGAAAAAGAGAACTGAACGGGCGGATTAGCAGGGCGCCGGGGATTTCCGACGGGGCCATTCCGATGCTTAAGTCAAAAGAGGACAAGAAAAAGTAATATGCATGTGTAAAAAATTCGAGAGAGAGCCCCCCTTTTTTCATACCTGCGGGGGTTTATATAATAGCAGAGGGAGCGTAATCTTCGGAGATTAATGCGTGCCTTTAGCTGTAAATGCAACATTAAAGGCACAATCTCTGACGGTTTCCAAATATCCAACGGCTCAGCAAGGTTGATGATCTTCATTCGACGGTTGTGCACACAAGCATGCGGGCTTTTCGACGATCAGATTTAGAAACACAGTAACCATCCTTATCTCCTTAGTGACATTCTCGTGCTTAGCTGTCCTCTGATCTTCAGGATGGCCCAACAAGAATTTGCGTGGTTGAGCTGTTGGTGTTATTGACCGAGTTGACCTGAATATCTAGCCGAGCTGACTTAAATGTGTGGTCGAGTTGACCTAGCCGAGCTGACCTGAATATGTTGCCGAGTTGACCTGAATGTGTGGCCGAACTAACTTGGCCGAGCTGACCTAAGCATGGCCGAGCTGACCTGAATGTGTGGCCGAGCTGACCTGAGCATATGGCCGAGCTGACCTAAATGTGTTGCCAAGCTGACCTGAGCATGTGGACGAGCTAACCTGAATGTGTGGTCGAGCTGACCTGAATGTGAGGCTGAGCTGACAGAGCTGCTGAGTGACAGAGTTCGACAGAGTGGCAGAGCTGCTGAGGTTGCTGAAATGATTGAGGTTTGCACATGTAAGTCTTCAGATAAGTTTTATTTTCTCTTGACTTTTGACTTAACAGATCAGCTTGATTTTTGACTATATGTGCCGCTTAGGAGTAGTATGATTTCGCCATATCACACGGGGGCGGCAACTCTGTCACGTATAGTCCGAGCTGCTCGCCACACGGCAGCTCTGTCACACGGTCTCTCGACCATCTGGCCCCTTGGCTTCCGAACCTCTCAGCGGCTCTACCTTTCGACCACTCAACCACTTAACCACTTGGCACCTCATCCTGGTATCTCAACATCTCAGCCAAAATCTCGAAGTCCCTTCTAACGAAATTATAAGATTGTATATACCTCAATACAGTCTAGTCAGTCGGTCTACGCCTCCTTCGACTAGACTCGAAGGGGAGACTTGTGATATGGCAGAATCATACTGCTCCTACGCGGCACCTATAGTCAAAAATCAAGCTAATCTGTTGAGTCAAAAGTCAAGAGAAAATAAAACTTATCTGAAGACTTACATGTGCAAACCTCAATCATTGCGGCAACCTCAGTAGCTCAGCACCTCTGCCACTCTGTCGAACTCTGTCACTCAGTAGCTCTATCAGCTTGGCCTCACATTCAAGTCAGTTCGGCCAGGTCAGCTCGGTCACACATTCAGGTCAACTCGGTCACATGCTCAGGTCAGCTCGGTCACATGCTTAGGTCAGCTCGGCCATACATTCAGGTCAGCTTGGCCATATGCTCAGGTCAGCTCAGCCAGGTTAGCTCGGCCACACATTCAGGTCAACTCGGCCACATGTTCAGGTCAACTCAGCCAGGTCGGCTTGATCACACATTCAAGTCAGCTTGGCCAGATATTCAGTCAACTTGGTCAATAACACCAATGGCTCAGCCACTCAAATTCTTGTTCGGCAATCCTGGAGATCAGAGGACAGCTAAGCACAAGAATGTCGCCAAGGAGATAAGGATGATTACTATGTTTCCAAATCTGATCCCCGAAAAGCTCGCATGCTTGTGTGCACAACCGTCGAATGAAGATCATCAACTCTGCTGAGCCATTGGATGTTTGGAAACCGTCAGAGATCGTACCTTTAATGCCACATTAACAGCTAAACGCATGCATTAATCTCCGGAGATTATGCTCCCTCTGCTATTATATAAACCCCTACAGGTATGAAAAAAGGGCTCTCTCTAGAATTCTTTACACATGCCATACTATATCTTCTTCATTCTTGCTCTTTGCTGACTTAAGCATCGGAGTGGCTCCGCTGAGAATCCCTGGCGCCCTGCTGACCTGCTCGCTCAGTTATTTCTTTTTAGGTTTCTTCGTCGACGGGACCAACAAAGATTGAGATAGCATATTATTGATTAATGACTTAACCATCTATCATTTTTAGGTGGAACAACTCCCATTCTTCACCCCAGATTCGTCCCTGTAAGCTTTTCTTTTCGCCTTAGCTCTATTCTTTTGATTAAAGATGCGATCTTTTTGTCCCTTCATACTAATTAAGTTTATTTGCTTTTAAAATTTTAACTTCTGTATATTGAACCCAATGTATATCCGAATGATTGATATAAACTATTAATATTATTAAGAACCCTTAGTAAACTCATCGAATAACTTAAATACAATTTTAATGTATATATATATGTACAATTCAATAAATAAATATTATATATATATAATATTTATTTATTGAATATATTATAAGTTGGACACCCACGAGCACTAGCTCACATTTGAGCCGTTGATGGTATTTAGTAAAGAAAATTTACAAACGTAAAAATATAAATAAACTAAATATGTAAAATTATTTTTACCACATTTAAATTTATTACAATAAATTTATAAATATACATATTTTAAATTTTTGATGATTTTATTTTATTTTTAAATTCTAAACTGAAAATTAAAATATTTCTACAAATTAAAGAAGTCTATCTTTGCAAATTAAGAGGAAAGGACACCTGAATGAATGAGAGTGATTTCACAACCTTTTGTTTAAGTAGACAAATGCATGAGCAATATCCATCACAAATGGTGAGACCTATTCATTCACATTCCCATTCATTACATGCTCATTTAACATACTACTTAGCACATTCATTTGCTATAAAATTTGAGAAACATATTCACATGATATGCCCAAGTATGAGATTTTCTTTCTCGATTTGAAACTCAATGAGGAAAAACTTGTTGGACTTTTCCATAGATTAGCATATCAACTTAACGAGCAAAGTTTGATCATCAAATTAAACAACATAAAGATCTCCTAGGTCTCTTCTAATCATAAATTTATTACCTAATGAAACTTGACGTTCACGTACTCATTATGTTCTACTCATGTAGTAATTCCAACACCTAAGAAATCTATGAAGGTAACCTCCTTCCTCTTCAAGGATCCCTCTTGATCATGCTCGTTACGACTAGTAGGAGAGTTCATCAATATGCTTGAATTATCGCAGACCGTTTGGCTTGAGATCATTGTTGATTTTCCACAAACTCCTAGAGAATAGACCTTCTTAGAACAATCCTTAGTTGCACCATCAAAATTTGTATAACTCCATGGAAATGGTTGGGTCCTAAAGTCCTCTGGTGTCGAATGCATCCTTAATGATCCGGAGAAAGCTGCCCAAGAAAGAGTAGAACTTCCGAATTTGAAGAGTTGCCCCGTCTCCGTTTGAGAAGATTGGAATGAAGTATAGAATTGCTCTTGAGAAGCAGCACTCCTCTTGCTCAACTGCCTCGATCGCTCTCGTTGTCGTCGTGCCATGATAACATGCCAGTGGTTCTTGACCGAGTTGTCAGTTCGACCAGGGAAGAGCCGAGCGATAAGCGCCCACTTATTGCCTTGGATTCGATGTGCAGCAAGGAGCCGCTCTTCTTCCTCTTCTGTGAATGGTCTTTTGTTGATCCTTGGGTCTAGTTGGTTAAACCACCTCAATCTGCAACTCTTACCTACAACAAGCATCGTGACTCATCAATTTCATCAATATGCATATCTCTCATCCAGAAAACATTAGAGAAATGATCATCTCGATTGACAAAATTATAACAAACTCAGCTATATATTCATCACCTGATCTTCCTTGAAGCTTGTCTGCGATTGAGTTCCAATTCTGCGGTCCAAACCGCTCAACAAGCCGTCGCAACTTCTCGTCTTCCCCAGGCCTCCAGTGCCCTCGAGGGCATGATCGCTTCGCATCGCTCGACAACTCCATCATACAATGATCCCTACTTGATGTTAGTTTGACGCACGGTAGGCAACACAGAGAAGGTAACTAGCTAGTGTATTGAGAGAGAGAGAGAGAGAGCAAGGAGGAGAGGATGGATAAATAGAAAGGGAAAAATATGATGAGTAAATTAGGGTTTGGATGGAAGTCCTTTTTGTTAGTTTTACACGACAAAGTGGGTTAGCACTATATAGCTTTCCTTATAGCATTGTGTCAACTTGTGTGTTTGGCAACTGGCCCATCTCATCTCACATTCCCTATCAACTATACCTATCCTTGTAACTTCCTTTATAGTTATATGCATTCAATTAACTTCCTTAACAAAATAAACATATTCTCCCTACCAGCCAAGCTGCAATAAGTTAATTACTTCATTGATTAGCTGTCTCTTTGCAACTTCGGGCCATGGATTATTTATTCTGGTGGGAAGGGTAGATGGTTCACTATAGTTTTACATCAATAGTTTGGCTTCTTGTAATTAGGATTGTAAATAAATTAAATATTCGTGAGTAAATTTGATATTCAATTTGATAAGAACTTATTTATGTTGCTCAATATACACCTAGATCAATTTTTATGAACAGAGATTGAAAACTATTCACTTGCAAACTCACGAACAAAGTTTACGGAATCATGTTCATTAATAAAATTATTATCAAGCTTATGAAAAGATAAATAATCTCTCAAAATAAATAAATAAATTTATGTTTTCATACTCATAACAAACTAAAATATTATATCTCAATTATCTTATCGAATAAATTTAAACAATATAAAATTTGATTAGGCTCGACAGCCAGCCTAAGCTCTTCAGTGCTGCAGTACTGCACTGGAATGCAGATTGTTCATCTTCATTAAATGCAGCACTGATCTGTTACATCTCTTCCATTCCTGTTTCCTTTTCATTCCGAGCATTAACTCACAACTTTTTTAACATGGAAAGTGGTTTTGCTCACAGCTGGAGTTTCCATCTCTAGCTTTTGTTAATCTAAGTATAGAGCTGAACTTGTTTAATTATTTTTACCTGACTAATCGTGAGTACAACTTATATTGATTATTCTACCTCCGAAATATAGCTGAGTTGATTATGACAAAGCAGAGTTTACAGAACTTAATTATATTTATTATTCCTCATCATTGCACCATGCTTGTGGGGACTTCTGATAGTTATTTTGTGATCTATGGGAAGGTGAAACGTACATGGAGTGCAAGAATGGCAGGCATCATAGCGATATCGGTCGCCTTTCTTCACCTTCATGTAGATGCCGAGTCCAACGTTACTGATAGTGATTCCCTGACGCTGTGCTTGTTCTTACTGATGGGGTCTCTAGACCCACCAAGATTATTTTCTCTCTGAATTAAGTGGTCTTGTTTCAGAGGTATAATAAGTCACCACACCAAACCTACTAGATGTATTTATTAGGGCTTTGCTTGGTCAAAGTAGTTTCACCAGTCATCCAAAAGGTTAGGGTTTTGCAGGTCACTTTCCTTTGAGGGAGAAGCAACTCATGAAGCAGTCTCAGCCAATGCTTCAATGTGTGTGCTGATATTCATGTTCCAACTGCTGGTAGTAATTAAATTGGATCATGCTACCTACTCCACTTTCTTGACATGAAATTATTTTCTCTAGTATAATAATTATATTGATAAGAGAGAGTTTCATTTATCCCCTCATTCTACCCTCCTTGACCTTTAAAATTTCGTCAAAAATACCCCTCCAATGTCGAACAACAAAGGGAGGGACTAGCTCCTAGGACATGGTACAACAGCAAGACATTCAACAGATTAATCAAACATCTATGGTTTGAATCCTAAGTACGGCGCATTACAGGACATTTTCCTTTAATGGAATGATTACTAATATAGGAAAGATGAGCTTAATTTGGGGTCCGTTAATTTGGAAGGGCTTAATTTTATAAGGGTACTCACGTAAAACAACAAAGGACAGGATGCCCTTTTGATATATTTTTGAAAGAGCTAGGGATATCCTTTTGATGATATGAATAAAAAGGATGCCATTTTAATTTTCTGCCAAAATACTGTGACCGATTCTTCATGGTTTGTCTCGGTTAGTCATCGACGAAGAAGGGGCATTTCGACTAGAATTCTAAACTCTTAGAGGTAAAATGACAATTCAAAGTGCTGAAGAGAAGACATGTTCAAGAAGTTAGTATAAATTAGGTGAGGCAAAAGCAATATTTTTCTCAAGTGAATAAAATATGTTTGTAGGTTTGAACCAAGTAAAAGATTGAGCTCAACAAGAAACATGAAGGTGGGGAAAAGTGATAGGAAAAGCACCAGGTGGAATGCACTTGATTGAGTTTATGGTCTGTCTTCTGAAATTGTTGTTCAGACGAAGAAAAGTCAAGTCCATCCTGAAGAAGAAGGCCCGCCAAAAAATGAGGTTGTCGGTTATTTTCGTTCGCCGGTAATCCCTTCTTTTCTTTAGTGGTAGAAGAATGCAATGCATCTACCAATAGCCAAAAGATGAAGGAATAACAAGAAAGGTGTTTGTCGACCATATGTTCTTCCTTCAACCCATGACACACCAACAACCTGCATTTGTAGTGACTAATTAATATGGGAAAACTGACATATATGTATAATAGTTAGAAGCTTGTACATTTTTTAGTTGAGATATGTGATATTAATTAATCTATGTGAGTCCATCCATGGCCTTACCTTTTAATTGGACAGTTAAAATCAGTCAAAAGAGAATTTGGCACCGAATAGAATAGTAATCATTCTAGAAGTTCGTTTTCACAGTGAAATTTTAAAAAAGATATAAAAAATCATCAAATGCAAAGAAATCATGTCTAGATTTAACTGAATAGAATTAATTCAAAATAAAAGATAATATCTTAACAACAACTAAATAAAGATTTAAATAGTCTTAAAATTCTAACAATATAAAAGATTGAAATAATCCTAAAATAATGATAAAAATTATTTAGAACCTTTAAAAAAATTTTAAATCATTTTTTGAGTCTAAGATGTTGATGTAGTTTGTCCTTATTGTTGTTTTGATGTTGACACAGATTTAACTTCATTTTAGTTTGATAAAAATTAAGTTCAATATATTCAGATTGACCAATGACGGATGAGACTGGAGAGGGCTCGATACCTCGTTCTCCGGACTAGGTCAAAGAGGGCTCGGTAGCTCGTTCTCTGGATCAGATGGAGTCGGAGAGGTAAAGAGGGATCTATAGCTCGTTCTCTGGACCAGATGGAGTCGAAGAGGGTTCGGTAGCTCATTCTCCGGACTAGGACAGAGAGGGCTCGGTAGCTCGTTCTCTGGATCAGATGGAGTCGGAGAGGGCTCGGTAGCTCGTTCTCCAGACTAGGTCAGAGAGGGCTCGGTAGCTCGTTCTCTGGACCGCATGGAGTGGGAGAGGGCTCGGTAGCTCGTTCTCCGGACTAGGTCAGAGAGGGCTCGGTAGCTCGTTCTCTGGACCAGATGAGATCAGAGAGGGCTCGGTAGCTTGTTCTCTGGATCAAATAAAGTTGGAGAGGGCTCGGGAGCTCGTTCTCCGGATTAGGTCAGAGAGGGCTCGGTAGCTCGTTCTCTGTACTGAACTATGGTCGGAGAAGGCTTGGTAGCTTGTCTTCGGACCGGATCATTGTCAGAGGAGGCTTGGGAGCCTGTTCTCTGAATACATGATCTAATGTGGTTGGCTCGGGTTAGACACGAGTTAACCAAGTGATCAGATTGGATGAGATTCAAATTCACTTTGGTGTAATCGATGGGTGGATCGATTAACCAAGGGCTAGGTTGGTTAGTCGATCATCGGATCGATTACAGAGCATTCTGTGAGAATTTGAAAAACCCACAGAACCCACCATAATCGATTCACTGATCGATTATGGACAAGAGTAATCGATTCTCTGATCGACTACGAGCTTTATTGAGAATAAAATTAGCGACGGTTAATCGATCACTTGATCGATTAACTATAGCTTAATCGACCACCTGATCGATTAAGCTATGGGGTAATCGATTACGATGGCTCTTGATCGATTACACGGGTTGCAGAGAAACGAATTGCGACGTTTAATCGATGGCCTGATTGATTAAGTTATTTCTGATCGTGTTCAGACTTTTGCCCTGCTCATTTCTGATTTTTGATACTTCTGATACTTGCTTTGCTAATCCATCTCTGAGTTTGCAGATGAGGT
>NW_027431628.1:0-10698 GCF_044706935.1 Curcuma longa
TATTCATATCCGGCCCCAAAAATCTAGTAAATTGGGACAACAGTAGCTACTATCGAAAGAGCACTTTTTTCTTTATATACTTGTTCATCACTTACTATAATATAAGTGCTAAAACATTTTTGCCCATTTAACTATATTAGGGTCACGCAATACTAGTTAATTGCGGTTGGGACGAGCGATCATTCTAGCGACGTGGAACCGAACCCTTACGTAGTGGGATGTAGGCTTCAGTTCTCACAGAGAAGGAGAAGAGAAAGAAAGAACTAGCCCCTCACCGAGCTCCTTTGATTCTAGTCTTTTCTTGGGAATTTATTATAGTATGGTCGCTCTTGACAGGGACCCGTGACGCCTGGCAGACAGAGGGAAGGGGCAAGAATAAAGTGACTCCGAGCTCCCAGGGCCCTAATATAGTTAAATGGGCAAGGAGACGTAGAGCTCCCGGCCCCGGCACGGGCAAGGATGAGGGGTCGGTCTCTGATCTCGGCCATGATCTTCCTTCGGGCTCAGGCCTTGTAGTGTCGGCCGCCCACTCTTCGGTTTGAGATTCACTGCTATAGGAGAGGTAGTTTGAGATTCACTGCTATAGGGGAAGGTCCTCGATCTAGGTCTGAGTGGACTGGGTGGACAGTTGGCATAGTTTCGATCTCGGTCTTCGAGCGGTCTTCGAGAGCATGATCGGCCGGCTCAGTCCCCGTAGCTCGGCAACTCCGGTCTCTTCCGCAAGTCATCTCAGGTCGCCCTTCCAATGCATGAAAAGAAGAAAAAACAAAATAAAATAAAGAAAAGAACTGACGATCTCGTGAAACGTAGTTCCAGGAGCGACGACTAGATATAATTATAGTAATGAATACCGGCAAAGTTGAGCTTTGCGAAATCTTTGCAAACCATGGGCTTAGTTGATATGACGAGTCAGCCCTAGCCCTTCCATCTTTCCCCTGACCGTGACTTGCGCGCTCAACGAAGCTTCACCCAACTATTCTCTTATATAAGACAACTGATCCGAGTATTAGATCTTGGTTTGCATTGCACAGATCGCGCATAGCTTGACTTTGCTGAACCGAACTCTGACTCCCGAGCCAGACTAGAACTAGACTAGCCAGATTGGAAGGGAACGGAGCCCTCTCATCTATCACTGCCCGGGGGATAGCGCGTAGTGGGATTCTTCGACGGTTACAAGGTAGGCAGAAGGTCGAGCTCACGAAAGAAGCTCTCTCATGCCGGGCTCATATTCATGCTACTGTCGTTCTGGTCTCGAGATTGCCTTATGATTAGATTATTGACAAGAGAAAATCAATAGAAAGGATCTCCTCATTGACTGCTGAAACTGAGTGAGAAGAGAGACAAGCTCTTATATTATAGCTTCAAGCTTCACTCTCTTCGCTACGCACCTTCTCTCTGAATGGCATGCGAGTGAGCTGACCATAATGAATCGTACTTGAACTTGAATGAATCGCCCTCCCTTGGCGTCGCTGTCGCTCGCTCCTACCGAACCCTCTTAGCCCGTCTGATTGATCTTTCTTTCCCCTTCTTCTTCTCTTTGTGAGCGCTCTTTCTTACCGGGTCTCGGATCACTGATTCACAAGGACGGCTGGCTCCTACACCTACCTCCTACACCTACTATAAAATATAAAAGAGCTCTTCTCTCTGGCAAAGTTCACTATGGTGCCATTGACACCGGGGTTAGGTATGCCTCTGCCTGGTCTGCGCCGTTTCACTCGCCCTTCTTCTTTCTTTGATTGATCATATCCTGCAACTGATCCCATCCTCACCTCGGGAGCGTCTCCCCTCACCAGACTTCTGCCGCTCACTCATTCACGAGCTCCCCTCCTTTGTGAACTACAAAGACAGTCATATTGGACAAAATGGATTGCGAAATGAGATCACTTCCAGCTCTTGGTCGCACTGCTCCCTATATTGCTATTAGAGAGGACTCAGCCTGGCACTAGCATATTCTTTCGGAGCCGAGCTCTCTTCACGGCTTGCTGAAGAATGAGTTTTCGTTTCGGAGCCGAGCTCTCTTCACGGCTTGCAGCCCGTCTTCTTTCTCTATCTTTTGTTAACTTGAACGAAGATCTTCTCGGCTGCGCAACATTCTCTCTTTGATTGGGTGTTTGCAAAGATTTCGTTTCACATGCTTTGAAGGAGTTGCTTGCTTGCAGAGATTGCGCTACAGATTGGAATGGAAAAGCAGCGGATTGCAACAGAAGCGGCTTCTTTGCTTGCCGTTTGACGAAGCCCCTTTCACTCAGCCGAGCGACGCCATCTATAGCACCCGACCTCAACTCCCGACTCAGATCATATTGACTGAGACCCGCCTCAGATCTTCTTTCAGTTCTTGTCTTTCTTGCTGAATTGAAAGATCTTTCTGGTCTCCTTTCCTTCATTGGTTTCTCGGTTCAAGTCTTTCCTTTAACTCGCTGTCGATCTCTTTCGACCTCGCATCTACTAATTATAATTAGAATAAAGGTGGGCTCCTGGAACTCAGTTAATAGAACTCCGGTGGGCTCGCTCCTTTCCTTTCATGAGTGGGCTCTTCTGAAGAAGATATTGAATGAGTCGTCTCGGAAAGCATTTCTGTTCAACGGAGGTTCGCTCTTTTCAAAGGTGGGCAGGGCTGGGCTCTTTACGTTGGTTGCTTTGATCGCACTACTAAATTGCCGGTGATCGCATAGCACCTATTCACTATTCAAAACGTATATTATAGTAAGTGCTGAATTTATATTTATTTTAGGCTTGCTCCGATGCCTGCCTTAATGAACTCCTTTTCACTACTTCCCCACCCATATGGGACTACAAGAATGGGAAAACTCTCTCTCCGTGGTTGTTTCAATCGCGGTAGGTGGATTGCAGAGATTGGATTGCGCTTCGAGGGACTTGCTGACCAGAGTGTCTCCACCATTACCATTAATTCCGCGTAGTGGGGGAGGGCAAAAGAACTCTCGCTGGTCAGACGTCTTCTCTTATCTAAGAAAGAAACTAACTCACTGGTCTCCTCACGTCAGGGAACCTTATACTCTATCTGAGCTCCGTCACCGACCTCGCTTTCCTGCCCGTGATCTCGATCTGCCTGCCTTGGATCTACTAGCCTCGTTAACCCTACTCGAGCCAGACTTGCAACCCGGATAGTATGAGATGCCACCTTTCCTTTTCTTCGTTGACTCGTCGGCTGCTTTCCTTTGAATCTTCGTCGGCCTTTCACTCTTTGATTGGTTTCGCACCTTGGACACGGACTCAGCAACCTGGGACTCTCATCTTTTCTTTCCCATACATATAAGTTCTTGTTCGGGAGCTCGTCCCCTTCTCTCTTGAGTTGAGTGCCGTTCCTACGCCTGTCTTCCTGTCCCCAACTTAGCCCTCCTCCACGTCGCTATCGCCAAATATATATACAGGGCCTTGCACGAGCTCTGATTGCAACTGATCCGAGTCACCGCCATATAAAAGTAAATTCCAGACAACGCCGAGTCACATCCTTTTACGTCTTTACGTCGCTGTTGCTCGTTCCTCCGTACCACTGCGGCTTACCTTGTTTATTACTTTAACTATTATCTGACTAGCAACTCTTCCCTTTCACTCTTCTGGGCCAATCAAGAGCCCTTCTCACTCGACTCGCTGGGACGGGAGATTAGCAATGGGACGCAGAGTCGCGGAGCACGCGGTTGAACGAGCAACACTTCCACCAAGACTTCTCGGAGTCACTATCGTTCAGGTTCAGTCAGAGTAGCTAAGCTAGTTGGACTGGACAGTGAGAGTAGTCTGGCACGTTCCGTCTGGGCTTTCCTATGCTGATCCGGCACAGCTAGGCTTGAGATAGTTCGCTGTCCAGGCGAGCTAGGCTAGAGATGGTTCGCTGTCCAGGCGAGCTAGGCTAGAGATGGTTCGCTGTCCAGGCGAGCTAGGCTTTCAATAGTTGACTAAGCTAAGCTCCCGATGGCTAATTACTTACTGCCGTGCCACATAGAGCAAAGCTGGGTGTGGTGTGGGTACGGGTTATTCATGATTCTTGCTTTGAGCTACTCATGATCTTGCTTCTTGGGGAAAACTGTCTGAATCTGGCAACTTGCGACATAGCAACCGGTCGAGTTCTTAAACAAACTGGGCTAATTGGTCTGACACTTGAATGCAGGTAGCTACTCAAACTTGCCCGTGCTGAGCTAGTGTTAAAACGAGACAATTTATAGCATCTCTGTGACACTTTCAAGCAGAAGTGTGTGAATTTGACAATTTGAAGCAAAAAAGAAGATTGAGTAGGTTGGCTCGGGTGGGGATTGCTTTGATTTCGCTGTCCCCAACTTAGCAGCCTATAACCGGCTCGTCTTACCTCGCTTTGAGTTCTCTTCCTCTCTTGCTTATCATGGGCTGCTTTCTCTTTTCCTTCTTTTAGTAGGCGGAGAGTCCCTCTTCCTTGAATGGGCTCCTTCCACTGACTTTCTCTCGCTCCTGACACTTGCTAGGTCTGTTCTGCTCCTTCTACTCGCTGTCTCCGCTTCGACATGGCATGCGTGCCAGTGACCTGGGGCTTGAGCCAAAGCTACTTCTTTGCAAACTAGAACTAGAGCGGACCCGGATCAGTGAATTGAAACCATCTACCGCGAATTTATATTTATTTTAGGGGGCACTACTACAATAGTAGAAGGAGCATAGCAGGAATCGAACAATTTATATTTATTTTAGGCCGATCACGTATCCAATCGAATTGAACCCTCCGAGGTAGCTTCCCCGAGTCCGAGAGGGGAGATGATTCGTGTGCTACCTGGCTGATCTCTGGCACCTCTCTAGTCTAGCTTCGGCTTCCTGATCTTCTTCCCGGACCGCACCTGGCATGGAATTTATCCCGCCAAACTATAATGAAAGCCTTCTCGAACTGCTTCTCCATGGTAGTGAGATCCGTTCCCGACCTAATCAGTTGCGGACTGCTTCAGATGGATTGCTTTGATTTCGCATAGCTCAGCCCATCCTATTTATTAGAGTCTGGTTTTTCTTCCTCGAATCCCCCCAAAAATATAGTAAGGGCGCTAATATATACAATTGGAAGTTCTCGTCACCCGAACTCGAATAAAAAGACTGGGAAGACGAGAGGAATTGAATCACTCCGAATCTGCGGCCTGCTCAGCTCAGTCGAATTATAATAGAATAGTTGGTTTCGGGTGCCTCGGCTAAGTTGGGGACAGATCGTTGGGCGAGAGTACGTGCCTGGCTTAAGAGAGGTCTAGCGGCAGACTAGTTCGTCAGAGGACAAGGCGTGGGAGCATAATAGGTCGGAGGGCATAGTTCCTGTGTAGCGCAGGGGGTAGAGGGCTGCCCCTGTGCTAGTGAGGGAATCCTCAGCATCGTCAGCGAACGAGAACAGACAGCATCGGCAGCGAACAGCTTTGGCAAGCGAAGGAAAGAAGGCGACCAATGAACTTATATGAGCGAGGAAAGAGGGCACGCACACGAAACTCAAGCTTTAGAAAGAACTCAAAGCGAGGAAAGCATCATCGGTGACTTTGCTAAGTTCGGTGCAGCGAATCGGTTTAATCAGTCTAAGGTTGGCTCGCTCGTCGCTCGCTGGGTTCGAATCCAACTACTACCATACCATCAGTGATAAAGAAAGCCCTTATAGGCAGGGCTTAGCAGTCTAATACGAAGGCTGGAGTTCTCGGCGCCTAATATAAAAGTAAATTCAAAGTTGAGCGAAATCTTTGGCTATTCAAGTTGCGATGCGGAGCGACCGGGGGAGATTCAGAAAGAAGTGGAGCGAGCGAGCCAACCGACCCACCCCTATTCGCACATAAGGCAGCGAGGGGAATCTCATTTGAAGAGCGGAGTGCGGCAGAAGCAAGAGAGGGCAAAGTTGAGCGGAGCGCAGCTACACTTTTCTTTGCAATCCACCCACTACATATAGCTGCGAAATCAAAGCAATCAACCGGGAGCGAGCCAATTCAGAGGATCAGAGGAGCGGAACTCAACTCATATATAGAAGAGACTCGGCGGAGTCCAAGGCTGAGGTGCGAACTAGCCCACCAGCGAGCGGGGCAAAGGAATCATCATCCCAGGCTGAGTTCCGGGACGGGCAAGGGCAAGAATAACTAAGCAGCAAGAGATTAGCGGTCTTTCGACAATAAGAAAGGCAGCAGCACATCTGAATTCGTTAGGACAGGTTCTTCAGTTGATTCGTTAGGGCAGGTGCGACTCTCTGTGCGGAGGGAGAATAGGTGCGGAAAATAGGTGCTGTGCGGAGAATACGTGTGGGATTCGGGGTACAAGAATCGGAATGGGCCCAAGCCAAATGAAGCTATAGCTTTCCGACCAGAAGCCCTATTCGCTAGCTCGTGAGAGACAACCTTCTTGCGTAGTTTACCAGGCTCTGCCGAGACCGGCCTGATCTCCAAACTCTTGCGCAGGGGAAGGCTAAATAAGAAGGAAGGAATGAGCAATGGAGACCACTATGCTGAAGAAGGAAGGAAGCAATGAAATGGATCCCGCACCTCGTCGATCGCATGCCATTCTGAAGTTGATTGGCCAAATAAAAAATAAAAATGCACCACGAGCTGAAGTTTCTTGCTTAGGCCTGGGATCATAGAAAAGAGAGAAGGGTGAGTCGGACGGGTGTGGGTACGCGGTGAGAGGCCGAGTTCTAGCAGTGATCATCATCTCTCGGTGGCTAAGTTGGGGGCAGGAGGGAAGATCAGCCGACAAGCAGAGAAGTGGACGAAGGAGACTCTGGCAATGGTGCCCCTCCTCTAGCGGAGCGGAGACGACAGCGGCAGAGAAGGCAGAGTGCCAGGCAGTTCTAGATCTTTGATCCCAGCTAGCAAGATAGCTAGCGGCTATGAGTTCTCGGACAAGAAGACGAGATCAGAAGAGGCAAGTGCGATAGCGGAGTCCAATATATACGCAGAAGTAGTGTTGCTCTAGAAGTTGGTTCTTTTGGCAAGAAATTCTATCTCCTATAGGTGAGAAAGTAGTGCTGCTCTGGAAGTGATCTCATTTCGCAATAAAGATTGTCCGACATAGCTGATAAAGCAGTCAAAATTAGATTCGTGAGGGCAATTTATATTTATTTTAGGGAGCGGCAGAGAACCTATCCCACGTAGCGGTGACCGCTCCCACTAAGCAGAGGAAGTAAGCAAAGGAGGAACTATGCGACTACGAGCGACTAAAGAAGGAAGCAAGCGCAAGAGAAAGTACTCTATGCCCATGAGCACTCGGACGACCACTGAAAGGACGCCTCCCGACCATGACATTAGGAGCCGACAGCGAGGGAGCGATGAGCGGGAGACCGGGTCCATTCCTTTTAGTTTAGACTTCAAGAAGAGGGGAAGATAAATGACTTGTGAATTCACTCGCAGCCGATTCTTTCCTTCCCATGCCGATGACTTGCCCTCACTATAATATAAGTTCTGCCGATGACTTTATATATATATAGTTGGAGTGGGTAGAGTAGCGCTCGCCAGAGCGGGTTGCTTTGATTTCGCTTTGCTCCCTAAAATCAATATAAATCGTTCGCAATTATTTTTTATTTTTGATTGACAATTCGGAAGACCTTAGCTTTTGCACAGCACAGAAAGAGAAACAAACTGCCTGGCCCGCGAAAGAGAGACCGCGACTGCCTGCGAAAGAGAGACTGCCTGCACTGCACTGCCAGCGACTGAGAAAAGAAAGAAGATGCGACTGCCAAAACTAAATTAGTCGCAGAAAGAAGATGCCTTGCCCGCCCGCCACCAATAAAAGAATCTAGTTGAGCTGCCTGGCCAGCGTTGTTATATTAGGTCGAGCAGAAAAAGATGCGACTAGATACTGCTGCGAAAGAGAGAAGACTGCCAGCGACTGAGAGACTGCGTGCGCTGCCTGCCACCTCGAATAGTAGTTTAGTTTTGCAGAGGCAAAGAAGAGTGTTTTGCAGAGACTTCGATGCTGCTCTTTCTCTATGGAAAGCGGATGTAAAAATGGTTTGGTTTCGTGAAAAAAGAACATCAATAGTGAATGCACAAAATCCAATGTTTGGTTTCGTGACTTTATCCAATGTTTCCAATGTTTGGTTTCGTGAAAAAATCAAAGAAATTGGTTCGGTTCTTTTAGCAATCAATAGGCAACGGTTCTCCATCGTGAAAAAAGAAAATCATTAGCCAACGCAACGGTTCTTCTTTCTTTTAGCTAGGCTGCTAGAGATGCTATAGAGAGATAGGCCTATAGAGAGAATAGCCTCGATTCATCTAATTGCTAGAGGGGCTTTCATTCCTTTCCTCTCTTTTCTTTGCTTCAAAGGATTCATTCTTTCTCTTTGCTCGAGTTCAAGAGGAATCTTTCCCGGGAAGGTAGGGCACAGTGGAGAGTCTCCTGCCTTAAACGTCCAATAATCCCTAGCGTAAGCGGCGGAGTCAAGCGGAGCGGCAGAGTCGCAGAGTAAGCTTTGCGTGATCTCTGCAATCCAAAGAAATCCATCTGAAGCCATCATTAAAGCTTTACCCTGCGACAGCTACTTCTTTGCAATCCACTCAGAAACACCCACTCCTAGGTGCGCTCAGTCTTTGAATGAAGGGTAGAGTCTCACCGGGCGACGCAAGTCTGACTCTGCTTAAGTTCCCATTCAACACCTATAGGTGCTCAAGTAGTAGTGCCAATTAGATGAGCTTCGGACTCGGTGAGCTCAGGAGGGACACTCTTGATAGCCACGGTGCAAGGGACACTCTTGATAGCCACGGTTCATAGGTCTGTCTAATCCTATTCAGAGAAGCGGGACTAGAAGGTGCGACTAATCAAATATATTAATAGAAGGGACTAGAAGGTGCGACTGCGAGTAAAAGAAATGCGAGAGTTAAGTAAGTAGTCTAATTATAGAAGTGGAGCGAGCCCAATCATCATCGACAGCGGAGAGGCTAGGCTACCTTCATTTCAATCGCATCTAGCTCCCGTATTGTAGTGCTGCTGCTTAAGGCGGTGATTTTGCTATCTGGGGATCCTTCTTATTCAATCAAAGACACCTACCTCCATCGTCTATGCTCGCTGGCTGCTCCCGCCTCACAACCTCTCGTAAGCACACCTCTGGTCCTGTCGTGAGCACCTCTTCTGCGCTCCGGTTCTAAGTGTTTGCTTGCTTTGAGTCCGAGATCTCTCTTCAATAAATAGGCTGAGTCCGAGATCCAAGTTCAGAGATGCTTTCGTTGAGTGCAAAGGATCAGTCTAGCTCTACCTTCTCGCTTCGCACCTTGAACGACGAGCCAGACTAGCAATCTTGGACGCAGCCTTGGACGGGAACTCCGCCTCTCCACACTGCTGGACCTGCTCTGCCTTTTCACTACTATTTCTATTATCTCTATTCATCCTTTTTCACTACCTGACTCTTTCTATTCATCCTTGTTTGACTACCTGCTCTGCTCAACGGAGTCTTATCCCACTCTCTTAATAGGAGGCTCGTTTCGTTTTCCTTTCTTTAGAGTAGAGTTCCTCCTAATAGGTAGCTCCGAAGATGACCAGGGATTAGTTGACTGACCTTGGTGGGATGGGATTAGCCTTTGCTTTGCCGATCTATTCTTGAAGAGAGCTTGGTTCACCGCGTCCTCGGCTCAACTGATCTGATCCTCTAACCGGCTCGTCTTTCTTTCCTCGCATGGCAACCACCCTCAGAGCCCGGGCACCTCCTCAAGCCGAGCCCTTCTTGGGCTCTCTTATTAATTAATGCTCCTAGTCAATAAAGGATTCGAACCCAGCGAGCGACGAGCGAGCCAACCTTAGACTGATTCTTTTCTTTGAAGCTTCAAGAAATGCTTCAAGTTCTTTTTATGGACTCGTTCGATCTTCCTCATCAGATCTATCTATACTATAGGTTTAGGTTCAAGTTCTTTCTTTTCTTGGACTGGTTCGGGAGCGCTGGTCTGGTATAATTTAAAGTTCCCTGATTGGACTGGTTTGGTTGGTAGAAGAAGCAGCATTCCCTGGAGTGGTTGGTTCATTCCCATCCCTGGTTGGTAGAAGAAGCATGAACTTTTCTTGTTCGCGTTGAAGAAACCCCAACTGATTTTGAAGGTTGGTAGAATCAGCATTCCGGTTGAAGAAGCACTCGCTTGGACTCATTCGTCATAGATAAAAAGAGTAAAGTGAGATAGCGGCCAGGATCAGACTTTGCATGTCTTCCTGAAGAGGATAATGATTCTCCCCTTGTCTCTATCATTGGCACTTGAGCCCATCAAAAGAAGAGAAATGGCCCAATTAAACAAGAATATAAGGAACCCACCACGGTCAAGATAAGGTGGTAGAGTACCGTGTAGTGGGCTCGCTTTCGTGGAACGGGCTCGGTGGGCTCGTAGTTGGGGACAGCTTTGATCGTTTGTTTGCTTCGCTTCGCATGGATTGCTTTGATGGATCGCTTCAATCGCGGATCGCTCCAATTGCAGAAGCGGTAAATGGTTTCTTTGATTGCAGAGATCGCGCTCCTAGAAGGCAAGGCTTGACTGAGGAAAGAAAGGATTGCAGAGATATAGCTCCGTTAGTTGCTTCAGCCGGTCCGGTCTCGCTCCACTTCTTGTAGGATTGCTTTTCTTTCGCTTCCGCTCTCATTTGCCCCTCTGCCGAGTCTCTTCCACTCACTGGCTCCCGCTCCTTTCACTCATCCCGGCTCTTAACCGACCCGACTCTGCGTACTCCTTTTGCTGCTATATGGGATAGATTTCAAAGTCAAATAAACCAACTTTGCTCTGCTGAACTACTTTTCCAGTGTTA